>NC_058088.1:1056901-1308092 GCF_014858855.1 Bufo gargarizans
GGATGAAACTAGCCCCACACTGCGATGACCACGAGAGGATCTCGGCCGATCTCCAATCGAAAGTCGGATTATGCTTCTGGAGCCAGGGGTACCCCAAGACCACCGAGTAGTGTGGAGACGAAATCACCTGGAGACAGACCGACTCTCTGTGAACGGCACCAATGGCTATCCCCACTGGAAGGGTCTCATGAGTCACGTGTGGCGGCAGAAGGGGTCTGCCGTCTATCGCCTCAAGAGCCAGTGGGGAACCTCGAGGCTGCAGAGGAATGGAATTGGCGGCAGCGAACACACTATCAATGAACAAACCACCAGCACCAGAGTCCACCAACGCCTGGGTCGTCACCGAGCCCCCAACCCAGGAGAGGACAACAGTGATCAGTGGTTTGTCAACACGGGAAACCGGGGACGAGGAGACTCCACCCAAGATCTGCCCCCGACAGGATCTCAGGTGCGAGCGTTTCCCGGACGGTTCGGACATGCCAACCGAAAATGCACACCGAGACCACAGTACATGCATCGGCCCTTGCGTCTCCGGAGTACCCTCTCCCCCTCGGACAGGCGAGCAAACCCCAGCTGCATGGGTTCACCCCCAGACAAGTCATCCCCAGGAGGCGTGGGAGGAGAGGGAGGCACGGGTGGGACAGCAAACGTAGGCGCCAATCTGTTAGAAGACCTCCGCAGGCTCTCCTTAAAGGAAGGTCTCTCCCTGAGTCTGGTGTCAATCAAAATCAGGAAAGAAATAAGAGACTCGAGCTCCACTGGTAGGTCCTTAGCTGCAACCTCATCCTTCAAGGCATCCGAGAGACCATGAGAGAAAGCAGCGACCAGAGCCTCATTATTCCAGCCCACCTCTGCTGCCAGGGTACGAAACTCAATGGCGTATTCAGCTACGGATCGTGAACCCTGTCTGATGGACATAAGGAGCTTCGCAGCAGAGGCAGCACGAGCCGGCACATCGAATACCTTCCGAAGAGAAGCAACAAAACCGGAAAACTCGGCAACCACCGGATTGTTGTTCTCCCATAAAGGGCTGGCCCAGGCCAAGGCCTTGTCCGAGAGCAGCGAGATCAAGAAGCCCACCTTTGATCTCTCAGTAGGAAAGGCATGTGGCAGCAACTCAAAATAAATGCCCACCTGGTTAAGGAAACCTCGGCACTGAGTTGGCTCTCCCCCAAAGCGCTGTGGAAGGGGGGCAGAACCGGTCATACCCCGAGACACCGCAGGCGCAGCAACAGGTGTCGGGGTAGACTCTGGCGCAACAACCGGAGCGGCAGTAGGAGCTGGCCCAGGAGCGACAACCGACCCATCGGCAACGGAAGCGAAATGAGCCGTGCGTTCAAGCAGGGTTTGCAACGCCACAGCGAACCGACCCAACAGGTGATCCTGCTGATCAAGTCTGGCAACCAGCGTAGGTAGCGAGGATGGCCCTGTACCGTCAGAATTCATGGCTTGGTCCTAATGTCATGGAACCATGAACCAGACGTACAACAAGAGATAAGTGGAAATAAGAAGGCTTTATTGAAAATCAAGCTGTAGCAAAAGTCCAAACGGATGGCTAAACCGAAGCAGGGTCTTGCGTAGACAGAGGTCAGGAACCAGGAGGGTAGTCAGACGAAGCCAGGATCAGGAACCAACGGGGTAGTCAGACGAGGCCAGGATCAGGAACCAGAAGCAGCAGCAGTCTTAGAAGCATGTGAACACAGGAGGACCAAGCAAGGAACTGAAGCCACAGACCTTCTATATATATGAGCTAGGCATCCAGCTCCTCCCAGTGGGAAGGAGAAGCCGCAGGGTGGGAGGCTACAAGAAACCCAGAAACCAAGATGGCCGCCAGCACATGTCAAACGAAGGAGAACAGTAAGAAGGTAAGACCATGACACACAGCAACCTGTTAACCTCTTTGGGAAAGTATAGTAATGCACAATGGATGGACCTATGACTCAATGTCATTGTTTGGACGCCTTTGCTTAGATCAAAATTAAAACAGAACATCAAAATAAAGCTAGTTTTACACTTGTTGCAAGGAACTCTGGCAGACTGTTCAGGTAGAGAACAGCCTGCCAGAGTTCTCCAGATCCTGCATTGCCGGACACTACCGCTTTCCCACCAGATCCCATTGACTATGATGATTCAACTTCTACCCGGTATATATGCTGAGAAAAGGACAAAAACCACTGTGTGCTGAGTGCTGTAGCATTGCCTGCAGGACCTGTCAGTGAGATAAGCCTAAGGAAACTTTGCAGAAAGTACTAATTAAAAATAGTTTATTGTTGAGTACCTACAAGGATGGAGGTGTAAATATAGCTTCATTTTTTATTTTTATTTAAGATGCATTGAATTAATTAAAAAAACATTTCCTATGAAGGTTGACATATGCTTTAACCTTGTTTTTCGCTCCCTGCCTCCCCAGAGCCATAATTTTTTTATAGCCTTATGAGGGCTTGTTTTTGCAGGACAAGTTTTACTTTCTAATTTCACCATTTAATATTGCATAGGATGTAGTGGGAAGCAGAGGGGAGAAATTGGAAGAAAACGGCAAAACTGCAATTCTGCCACAATTTTATTTTATTATTATTTTTTTTTACAGTGTTCATTTATTAATAAAACTGACTTGTGCTCTTCATTTTCCAGGCCGTTGCAAATTGGGCAATACCACATATGTATAGTTTTTCTTGGGTTGTAATACTAACAAAAAAAATATAATAATTATGACTCCCATAACTTTTTTATTGTTATGTCTACGGAGATATTTGGGGGCACATATTTTGCAAGACAATCTTTAGTTTTTGATAACACTATTTTGGGGTGTGTATTATGGATATTAGCTGGAGTTTCATACAGCAGGCCCCCGGCAGCTATGGCTCTCGCTCTGCAGCTGGTGCCATCTTTAAAGACCTGACATCCGTTGTACATATACGATGGATGTAGAGAAGAATTTAAAGTCAATAGGACATTCACTGATAAACAAGGCACATAACCTTGTAGGCCTAGCCGAACTGTATGCAATGATATCTTTTACTTGGCAATCCGTTGCTTCATTCTAGAGAAAAATTTACAAATGAGTATATAAGTGCCCCAAAGGTGGGCCCAAGCCTCTCTCAGCTGAGCTAGTCCTACAAGACGTACAGTAGTACCTGGTTTATCAGTCAATTTGCTGGTGACAGACTTCATTTATAAAGTCAAGTTATATACTAACACAATTAAATATGACACTCAAATAACAAAATAATAGTGATGCTATGTTTTTTTCTGTTACTTGTTTTTTCAATTAGCTCTTTAACATATTCCCCTCCGTAATGCCCTACATTCCTGGTCCTCACCAGAAGATCTTCAAAATTGTCAACAACCTGAATCAGTTTATTAAGGAGATGGTGAAAAGCCACCGAGCCACCCTGGATGAAAACTGCCCTCGTGACTTCATAGACTGCTTTCTCATGAAGATGGAAGAGGTAACATATTTATAGGGTTCCACAGCAGCAAAAATTCAAGAATCTTTGAAAAAAAGATATTGAAAGCATTGATTCTATTGAACACTGCACTTTTTATTTACTCCAATTCCTACTGTATTACATCAGCAACGAGTGTATGGGGATTTGAAAATTAAAATAACAGCTTATTATATATTTTTTAAAGAAAAAAAAGAATCCAGACTTGGTAATAATTGATCATTAAAATAATGATGGAATTATTTTTTTTTTTTAAGGAAAAAAATAATCCAAACACCGAATTTCATAATGAGAACCTAGAGGGGACAATATTAGATTTATTCTTTGCTGGAACAGAGACTACAAGTTTGACATTGAGATATTGTTTTATTATACTCTTGAAACATCCGGAAATACAAGGTGATTAGTCTGAATCTGTATTTTTTTTAAATAGTACAGTACACATACAGTTGTGTGGCTATAGAAGTAATGCTGCTTTCACATCTGCGTTTTCCTTTCCAGTTTTGAGATACGGCAGAGGATCTAAAAACCAGAGGAAAACGCAGAGGCTCTTCGTCATTGTACCCTTCAGATGCCGCGTTTATACATGATCGCACAATCTGATATTAATAACACAGTGTAAAATGTAATGAAAAAAATACTTACCTGATACATTTTATCACAATGGGCAGGCCGCCGCCATCTTGCTTGAAGGAGAAGCAAATTCGACTTCCCAACTAATCGAATTAATCATGAAATTTAGATTGAAGTCCACTTTGTGGACTTCGATTCGCTCATCACCATTTATAATAAGCACCTGTTAGGTTTAGCTTTTGATAAAACGCTCCCTCTGCTCCCTTTTCCCTTACTGAAGCTTAACTTTACTATAAGCATAAAATGCTAAACTTCCTTCCCTACCACAACCTTCATCCAAAATCAAGGTCAATGAGGTTGATTTCAACAGGATCCATATTTCTAAGTTGTTTATATTATAGAACCTCTTGTAGGTCTGATTGTAGGAGCATAAGTTGGAGGAAATAGGGCTGGTGGGTTTTTTAGAGAGATTCAGCTAAAGTTCTTATCATCTGTATTCAGGATTATGATCCCTGACAAGTAGAGAGGAGGAGGAGGAGGCAGCTCTTTACTTAGTGTTGTAAAGTAAGTTGTCCTAATGGGTGATCAGGACAGATTTTGTGTGAACTAATGGGACAGCGGCCATTTTGTTTTCCCTGATGATTGCGCCCCAGACAAAATAAGCCATTATAAATAATGAAAAGTATTTGAGAATATATTTATAATAATGTAATATTTACACATTATCATTTTCTTAATTCCTGGAGAACCCCCTAAATAATCTACCCAGTTTTTTATATGATCATAGGCTGGATAAAGTGCTGTACATTACCTATTTATACTGTATGTAGTACAGTAAGTCCACTGTGTAATGTGCCATTTGTGCAGGGGCTGCGAGACTAAAGGCCCACCTTGCCTAGGGGCCCACTGGTGGATTCACCTGTACCTTTTGTGTCCCTGATAAGACATAAGACTTTCCTTGCAATTGAACTATGGCTACAATTAGGCTAATAATAATAATACTAGTCTGTAAAAAATGAGCAATGTTGTGTCTTTTATCTTTTTCAGAAAAGATCCATAAAGAGATTGACAATGTAATCGGGAAAGATCGTTGTCCATCAATAGAAGACAAGAGTAAAATGCCGTATACAGAAGCTGTAATCCATGAGGTTCAAAGATTTGCTGATATTGTCCCTTCAGGATTGCCTCATTCTGTCAGCAAGGACACAACCTTCAGAGGATATCACATTCCAAAGGTATCTGGGGGAATAAAGCTACTCCTTATGGAGACCGCAAAGTTGGACTTGTAAATCTTGTATGTGCTCATGCACATGACCGTTGTAATTTTGCGGTCTGTTTTCACTGATCCGTTGCTCTATATCTGAGTTTTTTTCCCTCTGATTTAAGTCCTATTCCGTTCTGTTATTGCACAAAACATTTCCGTATGGTTTCCGTAATTAATCTGATTTTTGTGGCTCATATACAGAAACATATACAGTAACTTATTAATCACCAAACACATGAGCAATATGGGCTGGGCATAGCATTTCTACAGTATAGATCCACAAAATACGGATGACATACGGATGACATACGGATGTGTTCTGTGTGCGTTTCGTATTTTTTGCGGACCCATTGACTTAAATGGGGCTTTGGACTGTGGTTTGCAGTCAATAATTGGACATGTACTACTATTTTTTTCGGAACGGCCATGCGGACAAACGGAAACAGAATGCACACGGAGTAACTTCTGTATTTTCTACAGCTCCACTGAAGTGAATGGTTCTGCAACTTTTTTTACTGTCTTAGCTGTCTACCTTTTGCTATTTTTTAAGCTAACAAATCATGCCAGACATTTGACATTTTATTTCAAACCTTTCTTTGCTGTTATTGAAAATGTATATGTAGGCTTCATGGCTAAGCATCTACATTTAGAGAATAGCCATGCTGAGGAAGGTGTGCTGATATCTCAGCAACTTGGTTCAATTCTTCCTATCAACTGCTAACTAGACCCAGTTTTTAACATGTTTACTAACTTTCAGGGAACCATGGTGTTTCCAGTCCTGACCTCTGTGTTGAAAGACCCAAAACAATTCAAGAACCCAGAAGAATTTGATCCTTCACACTTTCTTAACAAAAATGGTTGCTTTAAGAAACATGATGCATTTATGCCATTCTCTACAGGTAATTAGTTGATCATTAGTTTTTAGCTAAGTTGAAAGAAAATTCTGTAACCTATTGTATGGCTGAGCTGGGTGAGCTCCATATTAACCTGGGTTTGGTATAGGAGAATATTAGAGGACGTTTTTGGTCGTGGATCTATACTGTGTTTTAAGACCAAAACATTCATTGACAGGGCTTAGAAATCAATTGCCTTGCCCTGTATTTATAATTAACACACATCACAGTCATGGCGTTAGCGATCACTCCTTACCATCTCTTGAGGAGATTGTGCATGTAAATAAAACGGTCTCCTCCACCAGCGAGCAGTAGGTTGTCAGGAAGGAATGCTTCCTTCCCAACAATCTGATGTCATATCATCCCGTGTAAAGAGACATTAAGTACACAGTACTAATGTAACAGAATTAAATATGTCCCTGAACTATCCCTTTTCAGCACTTATTGAGTTAAGATAGCTCATCAGATTTAGCTTCACTAGAGTGGAAAACTACCAGTATCAAATTTAGCTTGACTTCTTAAAATGTATGCTTGCTGTATCTTCTTAGGCAAACGCATGTGTATGGGAGAAGGCCTGGCTCGCATGGAGCTCTTCCTGTTTCTAACCACCATACTGCAAAAGTTCACCTTGGAGCCTACAACAGACAGAAAGAATCTGAGCATAAGACCAGAGCCCAACACCAACGCTTCAAGACCTCATTCATACCAGATGAAGGTTGTCCCTCGCTTCTGAGTTGAGGAAAAACTTCTTGCATAGAGAAAACCAAGACAATCTAGAACATGCAAACAAAGAAAAGCTCTAAATTTTAAAGAGGTTTTACAGGATTTTTTAGGCAATCAATATCAGATCGGTGGGGTCTGACACCCATCACCCCCACAGATCAGCTGGTTGAAGAGAAGGCTGCTCGCCATCATTAGTGCAGCATTTGCATGGCACGTGGCCTTCTCTTCAACCAGCTGTTCAGACCCCCGTCATTCTAATATTGATGACCTATCCCGAAAAACCCATTTAGGATATCAATTAAAACACACACACACAAAAATAAATAAAAATAAAAATAAAAAAATAAATAAAATCAGAGACTAGTTTCTGGAAGTCATGCCGGGATTTATTGTACATAATAAAATTCTAATCTTCTGCAATGATTCAGTGTTAATAAAACATTGGACTGCACTGTGTCTCCTGTGCTGTACACTGCATGTCATTTATTGTCTTTCAAGAATAGGCATTTCTATTGTGGGTGGCCCATTCCGTTCTGCAAATGGTGGAATGAACGTGGCCGGCATCTGTGTTTTGCCGATCCGCAATTTGTGGACTGCAAAACATGGCGCGGTCATGTGCATGAGGCTTTAACGGTATGATTGTTGTATAAGACGTTTATCTCAGTGTATACAAAATAAATACTGCGTTTGTTATAATTCCCAATGCGACTCCACTACAATGTCCATCACATCCTGCCCCAGAGTGGTAATATGGTGCTACAGGCGGTATTTCCCGCAATTAGCTAGCCATGTCCAGGGCCTGTGAACATAGGATGTTTTACTATAGCTAATGAATAGAGTTGAGCGAACACCTGGATGTTCGGGTTCGAGAAGTTCGGCCGAACATCCCGGAAATGTTCGGGTTCGGGATCCGAACCCGATCCGAACTTCGTCCCGAACCCGAACCCCATTGAAGTCAATGGGGACCCGAACTTTTCGGCACTAAAAAGGCTGTAAAACAGCCCAGGAAAGAGCTAGAGGGCTGCAAAAGGCAGCAACATGTAGGTAAATCCCCTGCAAACAAATGTGGATAGGGAAATGAATTAAAATAAAAATTAAATAAATAAAAATTAACCAAAATCAATTGGAGAGAGGTTCCATAGCAGAGAATCTGGCTTCCCGTCACCCACCACTGGAACAGTCCATTCTCAGATATTTAGGCCCCGGCACCCAGGCAGAGGAGAGAGGTCCCGTAACAGACAATCTGGCTTCATGTCAGCAGAGAATTAGTCTGCATGTCATAGCAGAGAATGAGGCTTCACGTCAGCCACCACTGCAACAGTCCATTGGCATATATTTAGGCCCAGCACACACACAGGCAGAGGAGAGAGGTCCCGTAACAGACAATCTGGCTTCATGTCAGCAGAGAATCAGTCTGCATGTCATAGCAGAGAATCAGGCTTCACGTCACCCACCACTGCAACAGTCCATTGTCATAAATTTAGGCCCAGCACTAGTGTTGAGCGGCATGTCCCATATTCGAATTCGCGAAATTTTGTGAATATTCGAAAGAATATTCGTAAAATATTCGCGATTATTCAAATTCGTTATTATTTCGCATATGCGATAATTCGAATTTTCGCATCGCATTATACATATATTTTATGCAAAATTCACATGTGCGCTAATGAAATCGCCTTACGAAGATTCGCAACTCAATTCAATCACTAATGTATGAATGCAATGCCCTTTGCCTCTGTTCTGGGACAAGTGTAGATATTCGCATGTGCGCTAATAAAATCGCCTTACGAAGATTCGCACCTCAATCACTTTCTAGGGAATGTGAGACTTTTGGGAATCAATCGAGATACAGTGGGGGGTGATGACAGTAGTTGACAGAGTACAGATCAATGTAATCTGTAAGGTGGAAAGTAAAATAAAAAATACGAATTTTCGTTAATCGAATTTTACGAAGTTCTACGTATTCGCGAATATGGTGCTATACTATATGAATGCACAGGCCTTTGCCTCTCTGTTCTGGGGACAAGTGTAGATATTTGCATTTGCGTTAATAAAATCGCCTTACGAAGATTCGCAGCTCAATTCAATCACTAATGTATGAATGCAAAGCCCTTTGCCTCTGTTCTGGGACAAGTGTAGATATTCGCATGTGCGCTAATAAAATCGCCTTACGAAGATTCGCAACTCAATTCACTAATGTATGAATGCAAAGCCCTTTGCCTCTGTTCTGGGACGTGCCGATATTCGCATGTGCGCTAATAAAATCGCCTTACGAAGATTCGCACCTCAATCACTTTCTAGGGAATGTGAGACTTTTGGGAATCAATCGAGATACAGTGGGGGGTGATGACAGTAGTTGACAGAGTACAGATCAATGTAATCTGTAAGGTGGAAAGTAAAATAAAAAATACGAATTTTCGTTAATCGAATTTTACGAAGTTCTACGTATTCGCGAATATGGTGCTATACTATATGAATGCACAGGCCTTTGCCTCTCTGTTCTGGGGACAAGTGTAGATATTTGCATTTGCGTTAATAAAATCGCCTTACGAAGATTCGCAGCTCAATTCAATCACTAATGTATGAATGCAAAGCCCTTTGCCTCTGTTCTGGGACAAGTGTAGATATTCGCATGTGCGCTAATAAAATCGCCTTACGAAGATTCGCAACTCAATTCACTAATGTATGAATGCAAAGCCCTTTGCCTCTGTTCTGGGACGTGCCGATATTCGCATGTGCGCTAATAAAATCGCCTTACGAAGATTCGCGCCTCAATCACTTTCTAGGCAATGTGAGTAAGATCTGAGCTGTTGGACCTTTGGGAAACAATCAATTATATGTGTACTGTAATTTTGTGGGGGGGGGGGGAAAAAAACAAAAAACGAATATTCGTTTTTACGAATATATAGCACTATATTCGAAATATTCGCGAAATCGCGAAGTTGCGATATTCGCGAAAAAAATTTGCTTTTCGAATATTCGCGCTCAACACTACCCAGCACCCAGGCAGAGGAGAGAGGTCCCGTAACAGACAATCTGGCTTCATGTCAGCAGAGAATCAGTCTGCATGTCATAGCAGAGAATGAGGCTTCACGTCAGCCACCACTGCAACAGTCCATTGGCATATATTTAGGCCCAGCACACACACAGGCAGAGGAGAGAGGTCCCGTAACAGAGGATCTGGCTTCATGTCAGCAGAGAATCAGTCTGCATGTCATAGCAGAGAATGAGGCTTCACGTCAGCCACCACTGCAACAGTCCATTGGCATATATTTAGGCCCAGCACACACACAGGCAGAGGAGAGAGGTCCCGTAACAGAGGATCTGGCTTCATGTCAGCAGAGAATCAGTCTGCATGTCATAGCAGAGAATCAGGCTTCACGTCAGCCACCACTGCAACAGTCCATTGGCATATATTTAGGCCCAGCACCCAGGCAGAGGAGGGAGGTCCCGTAACAGAGAATCTGTCTTCATGTCAGCAGAGAATTAGTCTGCATGTCATAGCAGAGAATGAGGCTTCACGTCAGCCACCACTGCAACAGTCCATTGGCATATATTTAGGCCCAGCACACACACAGGCAGAGGAGAGAGGTCCCGTAACAGAGAATCTGGCTTCATGTCAGCAGAGAATCAGTCTGCATGTCATAGCAGAGAATGAGGCTTCACGTCAGCCACCACTGCAACAGTCCATTGGCATATATTTAGGCCCAGCACACACACAGGCAGAGGAGAGAGGTCCCGTAACAGAGGATCTGGCTTCATGTCAGCAGAGAATCAGTCTGCATGTCATAGCAGAGAATCAGGCTTCATGTCAGCCACCACTGCAACAGTCCATTGGCATATATTTAGGCCTAGCACACAGGCAGAGGAGAGGTTCATTCAACTTTGGGTAGCATCGCAATATAATGGTAAAATGAAAATAAAAATAGGATTGAATGAGGAAGTGCCCTGGAGTCCAATAATATATGGTTATGGGGAGGTAGTTAATGTCTAATCTGGACAAGGGACGGACAGGTCCTGTGGGATCCATGCCTGGTTCATTTTTATGAACGTCAGCTTGTCCACATTGGCTGTAGACAGGCGGCTGCGTTTGTCTGTAATGACGCCCCCTGCCGTGCTGAATACACGTTCAGACAAAACGCTGGCTGCCGGGCAGGCCAGCACCTCCAAGGCATAAAAGGCTAGCTCTGGCCACGTGGACAATTTAGAGACCCAGAAGTTGAATGGGGCCGAACCATCAGTCAGTACGTGGAGGGGTGTGCACACGTACTGTTCCACCATGTTAGTGAAATGTTGCCTCCTGCTAACACGTTGCGTATCAGGTGGTGGTGCAGTTAGCTGTGGCGTGTTGACAAAAGTTTTCCACATCTCTGCCATGCTAACCCTGCCCTCAGAGGAGCTGGCCGTGACACAGCTGCCTTGGCGACCTCTTGCTCCTCCTCTGCCTTGGCCTTGGGCTTCCACTTGTTCCCCTGTGACATTTGGGAATGCTCTCAGTAGCGCGTCTACCAACGTGCGCTTGTACTCGCGCATCTTCCTATCACGCTCCAGTGCAGGAAGTAAGGTGGGCACATTGTCTTTGTAGCGTGGATCCAGCAGGGTGGCAACCCAGTAGTCCGCACAGGTTAAAATGTGGGCAACTCTGCTGTCGTTGCGCAGGCACTGCAGCATGTAGTCGCTCATGTGTGCCAGGCTGCCCAGGGATAAGGACAAGCTGTCCTCTGTGGGAGGCGTATCGTCATCGTCCTGCCTTTCCCCCCAGCCACGCACCAGTGATGGACCCGAGCTGCGTTGGGTGCCACCCCGCTGTGACCATGCTTCATCCTCATCCTCCTCCACCTCCTCCTCATCCTCGTCCTCCTCGTCCTCCAGTAGTGGGCCCTGGCTGGCCACATTTGTACCTGGCCTCTGCTGTTGCCAAAAACCTCCCTCTGAGTCACTTCGAAGAGACTGGCCTGAAAGTGCTAAAAATGACCCCTCTTCCTCCTCCTCCTCCTCCTCCTCCTGGGCCACCTCCTCTTCCATCATCGCCCTAAGTGTTTTCTCAAGGAGACATAGAAGTGGTATTGTAACGCTGATAACGGTGTCATCGCCACTGGCCATGTTGGTGGAGTACTCGAAACAGCGCAACAGGGCACACAGGTCTCGCATGGAGGCCCAGTCATTGGTGGTGAAGTGGTGCTGTTCTGTAGTGCGACTGACCCGTGCGTGCTGCAGCTGAAACTCCACTATGGCCTGCTGCTGCTCGCACAGTCTGTCCAGCATGTGCAAGGTGGAGTTCCACCTGGTGGGCACGTCGCATATGAGGCGGTGAGCGGGAAGGCCGAAGTTACGCTGTAGCGCAGACAGGCGAGCAGCAGCAGGATGTGAACGCCGGAAGCGCGAACAGACGGCCCGCACTTTATGCAGCAGCTCTGACATGTCGGGGTAGTTGTGAATGAACTTCTGCACCACCAAATTCAGCACATGCGCCAAGCAAGGGATGTGCGTCAAATTGGCTAGTCCCAGAGCTGCAACGAGATTTCGCCCATTATCACACACCACCAGGCCGGGCTTGAGGCTCACCGGCAGCAACCACTCGTCGGTCTGTTGTTCTATACCCCGCCACAACTCCTGTGCGGTGTGGGGCCTGTCCCCCAAACATATGAGTTTCAGAATGGCCTGCTGACGTTTACCCCGGGCTGTGCTGAAGTTGGTGGTGAAGGTGTGTGGCTGACTGGATGAGCAGGTGGAAGAAGAGGAGGAGGAAGCCGAGAAGGAGGAGGTGGCAACAGGAGGCAAAGAATGTTGCCCTGCGATCCTTGGCGGCGGAAGGACGTGCGCCAAACAGCTCTCCGCCTGGGGCCCAGCTGCCACTACATTTACCCAGTGTGCAGTTAGGGAGATATAGCGTCCCTGGCCGTGCTTACTGGTCCACGTATCTGTGGTTAGGTGGACCTTGCCACAGATGGCGTTGCGCAGTGCACACTTGATTTTATCGGATACTTGGTTGTGCAGGGAAGGCACGGCTCTCTTGGAGAAGTAGTGCCGGCTGGGAACAACATACTGTGGGACAGCAAGCGACATGAGCTGTTTGAAGCTGTCTGTGTCCACCAGCCTGAATGACAGCATTTCATAGGCCAGTAGTTTAGAAATGCTGGCATTCAGGGCCAGGGATCGAGGGTGGCTAGGTGGGAATTTACGCTTTCTCTCAAATGTTTGTGAGATGGAGAGCTGAACGCTGGCGTGTGACATGGTTGAGACGCTTGGTGACGGAGGTGGTGGTGGTGGTGTTGGTGGTACATCCCCTGTTTGCTGGGCGGCAGGTGCCAACGTTCCTCCAGAGGCGGAGGAAGAGGCCGAGGCGGCAGCAGCAGAATAGGCCGAGGCGGCAGCAGCAGAAGAGGTAGCAGGGGGAGCCTGAGTGACTTCCTTGGTTTTAAGGTGTTTACTCCACTGCAGTTCATGCTTTGCATGCAGGTGCCTGGTCATGCAGGTTGTGCTCAGGTTCAGAACGTTAATGCCTCGCTTCAGGCTCTGATGGCACAGCGTGCAAACCACTCGGGTCTTGTCGTCAGCACATTGTTTGAAGAAGTGCCATGCCAGGGAACTCCTTGAAGCTGCCTTTGGGGTGCTCGGTCCCAGATGGCGGCGGTCAGTAGCAGGCGGAGTCTCTTGGCGGCGGGTGTTCTGCTTTTGCCCACTGCTCCCTCTTTTGCTACGCTGTTGGCTCGGTCTCACCACTGCCTCTTCCTCCGAACTGTGAAAGTCAGTGGCACGACCTTCATTCCATGTGGGGTCTAGGACCTCATCGTCCCCTGCATCGTCTTCCACCCAGTCTTGATCCCTGACCTCCTGTTCAGTCTGCACACTGCAGAAAGACGCAGCAGTTGGCACCTGTGTTTCGTCATCATCAGAGACATGCTGAGGTGGTATTCCCATGTCCTCATCATCAGGAAACATAAGTGGTTGTGCGTCAGTGCATTCTATGTCTTTCACCGCTGGGGAAGGGCTAGGTGGATGCCCTTGGGAAACCCTGCCAGCGGAGTCTTCAAACAGCATAAGAGACTGCTGCATAACTTGAGGCTGAGACAGTTTCCCTGGTATGCATGGGGGTGATGTGACAGACTGATGGGGTTGGTTTTCAGGCGCCATCTGTGCGCTTTCTGCAGAAGACTGGGTGGGAGATAATGTGAACGTGCTGGATCCACTGTCGGCCACCCAATTGACTAATGCCTGTACCTGCTCAGGCCTTACCATCCTTAGAACGGCATTGGGCCCCACCATATATCGCTGTAAATTCTGGCGGCTACTGGGACCTGAGGTAGTTGGTACACTAGGACGTGTGGATGTGGCAGAACGGCCACGTCCTCTCCCAGCACCAGAGGGTCCACTAACACCACCACGACCATGTCCACGTCCGCGTCCCTTACTAGATGTTTTTCTCATTGTTATGGTTCACCACAACAACAAATATATTATTTGGCCCAATGTATTGTATTCAAATTCAGCGGGATATAAATTTGAGGCCTAGTATTTAGGCGCTGGGTGACCGGTATGGATTTAGTGACAGAATTAGACTTGGAAATGCACAGAAGCGTGTGTGTGAAGTTATTCTGAATGACCCAATGTGCACCTTGAATATTATATACCCTTTTTGGGATAGATTTCAAATAGCTCTGATATAGCAGGAACCACTAAATTATGAAATTGCTAAATTGGGAATTGTACTTCAACCCAGAACAAAAAATGTGCTTTGACGGGCACTAAATAACTTTCCCAGCTACAACAGGACAGCGGTAACGAGAGATTTAGAGGGATTTAAATTTGAGGCCTAGTATTTAGGCGCTGGGTGACAGGTATGGGTTTAGTGACAGAATTAGACTTGGAAATACACAGTAGCGGGTGTGTGTGAAGTTATTCTGAATGACCCAATGTGCACCTTCAATATTATATACCCTTTTTGGGATAGATTTCAAATAGCTCTGATATAGCAGGAACCACTAAATTATGAAATTGCTAAATTGGGAATTGTACTTCAACCCAGAACAAAAAATGTGCTTTGACGGACACTAAATATCTTGCCCAGCAACAACAGTACAGCGGTAACGAGAGATTTAGCGGGATATAAATTTGAGGCCTAGTATTTAGGCGCTGGGTCACCGGTATGGATTTAGTGACAGAATTAGACTTGGAAATGCACAGAAGCGTGTGTGTGAAGTTATTCTGAATGACCCTATGTGCACCTTCAATATTATATACCCTTTTAGGGATAGATTTCAAATAGCTCTGATATAGCAGAAACCACTAAATTATGAAATTGCTAAATTGGGAATTGTACTTCAACCCAGAACAAAAAATGTGCTTTGACGGACACTAAATATCTTGCCCAGCAACAACAGTACAGCGGTGGGTAACGAGAGATTTAGAGGGATTTAAATTTGAGGCCTAGTATTTAGGCGCTGGGTCACCGGTATGGATTTAGTGACAGAATTAGACTTGGAAATGCACAGAAGCGTGTGTGTGAAGTTATTCTGAATGACCCTATGTGCACCTTCAATATTATATACCCTTTTAGGGATAGATTTCAAATAGCTCTGATATAGCAGAAACCACTAAATTATGAAATTGCTAAATTGGGAATTGTACTTCAACCCAGAACAAAAAATGTGCTTTGACGGACACTAAATATCTTGCCCAGCAACAACAGGACAGCGGTAACGAGAGATTTAGAGGGATTTAAATTTGAGGCCTAGTATTTAGGCGCTGGGTGACAGGTATGGGTTTAGTGACAGAATTAGACTTGGAAATACACAGTAGCGGGTGTGTGTGAAGTTATTCTGAATGACCCAATGTGCACCTTCAATATTATATACCCTTTTTGGGATAGATTTCAAATAGCTCTGATATAGCAGGAACCACTAAATTATGAAATTGCTAAATTGGGAATTGTATTTCAACCCAGAACAAGAAATGTGCTTGAACGGACACTAAATAACTCGCCCAGCTACAGCACTAGGGACAGATTTAGCTGGATATAAATTTGAGGCCTAGTATTTAGGCGCTGGGTGACCGGTATGGATTTAGTGACAGAATTAGACTGGGATATGGCCAAAAAATAAACAGACTATTGCTGGTTAAATGCACTTGGTGTGACAGCTTCACCCTGATGTAGGCTTTAGCCAAAAAACAACCACACCATTGAGGGTTAAATGCACTTGGTGACAGGCGCAGCTTGCCCCTGATTTTGTATATGGCCAAAAAATGAACAGACTATTGCTGGTTAAATGCACTTGGTGTGACAGCTTCACCCTGATGTAGGCTTTAGCCAAAAAACAACCACACCATTGAGGGTTAAATGCACTTGGTGACAGGCGCAGCTTGCCCCTGATTTTGTATATGGCCAAAAAATGAACAGACTATTGCTGGTTAAATGCACTTGGTGTCACAGCTTCACCCTGATGTAGGCTTTAGCCAAAAAACAACCACACCATTGAGGGTTAAATGCACTTGGTGACAGGCGCAGCTTGCCCCTGATTTTGTATATGGCCAAAAAATGAACAGACTATTGCTGGTTAAATGCACTTGGTGTGACAGCTTCACCCTGATGTAGGCTTTAGCCAAAAAACAACCACACCATTGAGGGTTAAATGCACTTGGTCGCAGCTTGTGCTGGCGCACCACAAGACACAAAATGGCCGCCGATCACCCCAGAAAAATGAGACTGACAAACGGTCTGTGCAGCCTAAAAACAGTGAGCAATTGAGGATCAGCAGCTCAATGATCCACAGCTGCAGATCGATCAGTTAATCAAGTCCTTTGGAGGAGTTAATCTGCCTAATCTCGCCCTACTGTCGCAGCCGCAACCTCTCCCTACGCTAATCAGAGCAGAGTGACGGGCGGCGCTATGTGACTCCAGCTTAAATAGAGGCTGGGTCACATGGTGCTCTGGCCAATCACAGCCATGCCAATAGTAGGCATGGCTGTGATGGCCTCTTGGGGCAAGTAGTATGACGCTTGTTGATTGGCTGCTTTGCAGCCTTTCAAAAAGCGCCAAGAAAGCGTCACAAAAGCGCGAAGAAAGCGACGAACACCGAACCCGAACCCGGACTTTTACGAAAATGTCCGGGTTCGGGTCCGTGTCACGGACACCCCAAAATTCGGTACGAACCCGAACTATACAGTTCGAGTTCGCTCATCCCTACTAATGAAGTGCCTTCTCTTGTGGTACACCATCTTGTATTTCCCTGCAGTATAAGGGTTCATGCACACGAACATATTTTTTTTCCATGTTCGTAACTTTTTTTTGCGGACCGTATGCAAAAAAAACGAAAGTTACTCTGTGTCCATTCCGTTTCTGTATGGCCGTTCTGCAAAAAATAGAACATGTCCTATTATTGTCCACATTACGGAGAAGCATAGGACTGTGCTATTAGGGGCATCATCCGTAATTTTTTGTAAAATACATACGGTCGTGTGCATGAGCCCTAATACACGCTCTGCACATGTAACATATCACTTTACATAAATAACATGGGGCATTAAGATTGTTCCATGTTACACTTAAGGCCTCTTGCACATGACCGCATGTAGTTTGCAGTTTGCCAAACACGGATCCGCAAAAAATACTGTGCATGGTACACCTGCTGCTGATTCCAAATCAGTAATATGTATGTCACAACTCAACCCTATTCCAAAGCTACATATGTGCCTCCATACTGGCTGTGGAAAGCATAGAGAGGACCTCTCCTGGAGTCCTCTCTATTATGTCGGAAGGAACAGGAGTGTCACGAGGGTGTCAAGAGCCACGTCTGACTCCGTTATACCCGGGGTCAGGAAGTCGCAGCGGGTGGCTGCGCGCTCTATGTCTAAAGATAAAGATCACGTTGTTTCTTAGTGATTACTTTCTGTGTTTGCCTTTCAATCCTTTTTGTCTCACTCAGGGATCCGTAGCTTCTCCTCCTCAGCTGTTTCTTGTCTGCCACTCCCAACCTCCTTATATTCTCCTCTCACACTTCTCTAGTTGCCAGTTATAGAGCTTCCTGCCTGGACATCTATACTGACCCACTGGAGCTGTGAATCCTGGTTGTTGTCCCAGAGTGCTACCCTCCGGATCCCTGTTGGGCTTTTTGTTGTCTCCTGTTGTCGCCCACCTGGGATTATATGTTTAGTCTGTATTGTCTGTCCTCCCCTTGGTGTTTTCCTTTAGAGCTAGTGGTGCGGACTAGTGTTCCCACCGCCCTGTTCACTATCTAGGGCTCATCTTAGGGAAAGCCAGGGTTTTAGGCACGTGATCGGCGTACGGGTGAGGAACCCGTCTAGGGACGTCAGGGCAGCCAGGTGCCAGCCGCAAGGTGAGTCAGGGGTCACCATCTTCCCTCTCACTTGGGCAGGGCCTTCCTCTTTCCCTTCCTCTGTGTCACGTATGTGATAGTCACGCCGATCGTGATATTATAACTGGCCCTTATTTTTTGAGAAAAAAATAAATAAAAATGTTTTCTTTTTTTCTCTCTCTCTACTTAGAATCCAATATGGATCCTATTGCTGCTTTGGCAAAACAGCTTCAAGGCCTGTCTTTGGAGGTGGCAGGATTGAAGGCGTCTGTCCTCCAACAACAGCAGCAAATGCAGCAGACCGCAAGCCCAGCGGTTGCTATGGGTAACCAGGTTGTTACAGAACCCAAGGTTGTTCTTCCTGACAGATTTTCTGGGGGAAGGGACAAATTTGTGACGTTCCGTGAAGCCTGCAAATTATATTTTAAGCTGCGCCCTTACTCCTCAGGTAATGAAGAACAGCGGGTGGGGATTGTTATTTCCCTGCTTCAGGGGGACCCGCAATCCTGGGCATTCTCGTTAGCCCCTGGTTCCCAGGCTCTCCGGTCAGTGGAGGGATTTTTTGGTGCTTTGGGTCTCATATATGATGACCCTGACCGAGTCGCCCTGGCTGAGTCGAAGTTACGGAGACTCCTACAGGGAGATCGGCCAGCAGAGGAATATTGCTCAGAGTTCCGTAGGTGGGCTACGGATACTCAGTGGAACGACCCGGCTCTCAGGAGCCAGTTCTGCTCTGGGTTATCTGAAAGGGTTAAGGATGCGCTGGCGCTGTATGAGACCCCCCTTTCCCTTGATGCTGTTATGTCCCTCTCTATCAGAATAGATAGACGTCTTAGGGAGAGATCGAAAATTCCTGAGCAATTGGTAACCTCTCCCAAGCAGCAGTTAGTCTGTACTGACTTAGATGAGCCTATGCAGCTAGGAGGGACTTCTCGTCAGGTCCGTCCTCCTGAGGTTCGCCGTAGGTGGGGGGCTTGTTTTTTCTGTGGGGGGAGGGGTCATTTCATTAATGTCTGTCCCTCCTTTCTCAAAAACAAAAGACCGTCGGAAAACTACTAACCCCAGGCTGTGCGGAGGATGTCAGCCGGGGGGTATACGTTTCCTCCATACGAACATCTCAATTTGTGTTGCCAGCGGTTATTGTTTTTGGTGTTAAGACGGAGTCTATTTCTTTTTTTCTAGACAGTGGAGCAGGGGTAAATTTGATAGATGCCCATTTTGCCCGCACTATGGGTTTGTCTCTCTGTACGCTACAGAGACCTATTCCCATATTCGCTATTGATTCTGCTCCTCTGTCTCAGAGAAACCTCACTCACATTGTCCAAAACTTACACCTTCGGGTAGGGGACCACCATAATGAGTGTCTTTCATGTTACGTTCTGGAGGGCCTTCCCTCTCCTGTGGTATTGGGTCTTCCCTGGTTGGTAGCGCACAATCCAGTGGTGGATTGGCAGGCCAGGGAGATATTGGAGTGGAGTGAGCATTGCAGAGAGAATTGCTTAAATAACAATTGCTTAATCGCCTCCATAGCTTCCCTACCTACATTTATTTCGGACTTTGAGGACGTTTTTTCTGAAAAGGGTTGTCAGAAGCTACCATCTCATCGTCCTTATGATTGCCCGGTTAACCTGATTCCCGGTGCAAAATTACCCAAGTCCAGGTTGTATAATCTTTCGGGTCCCGAGAGACAAGCCATGAAAGATTATATCTCCGAGAGTCTGGCTAAGGGACACATCAGACCCTCTTCTTCACCCGTGGCTGCAGGGTTTTTCTTTGTTAAAAAGAAAGATGGGGGCCTGCGTCCTTGCCTAGATTTCCGTGAGCTAAACCGGATAACCGTCCGAGACCCATACCCTCTTCCTCTCATTCCTGACCTTTTTAATCAGATTGCGGGTGCTAGGTGGTTCTCCAAACTTGATCTTAGGGGGGCCTACAATCTGATTCGTATCAAGGAGGGGGATGAGTGGAAGACAGCTTTTAACACCCCTGAGGGGCATTATGAAAATTTAGTCATGCCTTTCGGTCTGACCAATGCCCCTGCTGTCTTCCAACATTTCGTTAACGATATTTTTAGTCATCTCATCGGCAGGTTTTTAGTCATATACCTAGATGATATCTTAATTTATTCGGCTGATCTGAAAACACATGAAGTACATGTCAGGCAAGTACTGCAGGTCCTACGGACGAATAAATTATATGCGAAAATTGAAAAATGTGTCTTCGCCGTTCAGGAAATACAGTTCCTGGGATATCTATTATCTGCTTCAGGTTTCCGTATGGATCCTAGGAAGGTCCAGGCAATTTTGGATTGGGATCTTCCTGAGAACCTTAAAGCTCTACAACGGTTTTTGGGTTTCGCAAATTTCTATAGAAAGTTCATTAAAAATTATTCAGTGATCGTTAAACCCCTTACTGACATGACTAGGAAGGGGACTGATTTTTCTAAATGGTCTGACGCCGCTAAAATTGCATTTTCCTCTCTAAAAGAGAGATTTACCTCGGCACCTGTTCAAATTCAACCTGATGTCTCCCAGCCTTTTATTGTGGAAGTAGATGCGTCAGAGGTGGGAGTGGGGGCTGTATTGTCTCAGGGTCTGTCTCCTGGCAAATGGCGTCCTTGCGCGTTCTTTTCCAAAAAGTTATCTACAGCAGAAAAGAACTATGATATTGGAAATAGGGAACTGTTGGCGATTAAACTGGCGTTTGAAGAGTGGCGTCACTTCTTAGAGGGAGCAATCCACCCCGTCACGGTGATTACGGATCACAAAAACCTTCTGTACCTAGAATCGGCTAAGCGTCTCACCCCTAGACAAGCTAGGTGGTCGCTATTCTTTACCAGATTTAACTTTGTAATCACCTATGGTCCTGGGGCAAAAAATACCAAGGCAGACGCGTTATCTCGTAGTTTCCCTGGAGGGGGTAATGTTAGTGATCCGGTACCTATTTTACAAAGAGGAGTGGTTGTCTCTGCTGTACACTCTGTTCTAGAGGGAAAGGTGTTAGAGGCCCAGGGGGACGCCCCGGCCTCTTGCCCCTCAGAGAAATTGTTTGTACCGTTAAACCTGCGTCTTGAATTATTAAAGGAACATCATAATTCGGCACTTGCTGGGCACCCGGGTAGTAAAGCAACCTTGGAGCTATTGTCTCGTCGTTTTTGGTGGCCAAGGTTGCGTCAGGATGTAATGGATTTCGTGTCTACTTGTTCTACTTGTGCACGCGCGAAAGTCTCTCATACACTTCCAGCAGGGTCTTCATTGCCACTTTTCATCCCCAATAGGCCATGGACACATCTATCAATGGATTTCATCACTGACTTACCCTTGTCTGCGGGTAAAACAGTTATCTTGGTAGTAGTAGACAGGTTTAGCAAAATGGTACACTTTATTGCGCTACCCGCACTTCCTAATGCTAAGACTCTTGCCCAGGTGTTTATCAGTGAAATCGTGAAGCTTCACGGGGTCCCTTCCGATGTGGTTTCGGATCGGGGAACCCAGTTTATTTCTAAGTTTTGGAAAGCTTTTTGTTCCCGTTTGGGGGTACACTTATCCTTTTCCTCAGCTTTCCATCCTCAGTCGATTGGACAGACTGAGCGTACCAACCAAAACCTAGAAACATATTTAAGGTGTTTTGTGTCTGAAAACCAAGAGGTGTGGTCATCGTATTTACCGTTAGCCGAGTTTGCCATAAATAATCGCTGTCAGGAATCCACTGGCAAGTCACCTTTTCTTGGTGCATACGGTTTTCATCCCCAATTTTGTACTTTCAAAGAGGGGGGGTCTTCTGGGGTTCCCGAAGAGGAACGGTTTTCTTCATCTCTTTCATCGGTATGGCAGAAGGTGCAAGCTAACTTGAAAAATATGAGTGGTAAATATAAATGCATGGCCGATAAGAAACGGTCGCCAGGTCCGGACCTAGAAGTGAATGACTATGTGTGGTTGTCTACTAGGAATATTAAGTTGAAGGTTCCTTCTTGGAAACTGGGTCCTAGGTTCATTGGTCCTTATAAAATAGTAGCCGTCATTAACCCTGTGGCTTTTCGCCTGGAGCTACCTCAGACTTTTAAGATCCATAACGTCTTCCATAAGTCGTTACTCAAGAAGTATGTTCCACCTCTAGAACCATCACCGCTGCCACCTCCTCCTGTTATTGTGGATGGTAATCTGGAGTTTCAAATATCCAGAATTGTTGATTCTCGTCGGGTCCGCCGCTCTCTTCAGTATCTGGTGCATTGGAGGGGTTACGGTCCCGAGGAAAGAATGTGGGTTCCAGCGTCAGAGGTAAACGCCAACAGGTTAATTCAGGCTTTCCATGCCTCTCATCCTGAGAGACCTGGTCCTGAGTGTCCGGAGGCCCCTCGTGAAAGGGGGGGTACTGTCACGAGGGTGTCAAGAGCCTCGTCTGACTCCGTTATACTCGGGGTCAGGAAGTCGCAGCGGGTGGCTGCGCGCTCTATGTCTAAAGATCACGTTGTTTCTTAGTGATTACTTTCTGTGTTTGCCTTTCAATCCTTTTTGTCTCACTCAGGGATCCGTAGCTTCTCCTCCTCAGCTGTTTCTTGTCTGCCACTCCCAACCTCCTTATATTCTCCTCTCACACTTCTCTAGTTGCCAGTTATAGAGCTTCCTGCCTGGACATCTATACTGACCCACTGGAGCTGTGAATCCTGGTTGTTGTCCCAGAGTGCTACCCTCCGGATCCCTGTTGGGCTTTTTGTTGTCTCCTGTTGTCGCCCACCTGGGATTATATGTTTAGTCTGTATTGTCTGTCCTCCCCTTGGTGTTTTCCTTTAGAGCTAGTGGTGCGGACTAGTGTTCCCACCGCCCTGTTCACTATCTAGGGCTCATCTTAGGGAAAGCCAGGGTTTTAGGCACGTGATCGGCGTACGGGTGAGGAACCCGTCTAGGGACGTCAGGGCAGCCAGGTGCCAGCCGCAAGGTGAGTCAGGGGTCACCATCTTCCCTCTCACTTGGGCAGGGCCTTCCTCTTTCCCTTCCTCTGTGTCACGTATGTGATAGTCACGCCGATCGTGATAAGGAGTCCTCACAATGTATTCCATTGCTGGTTTGTGGGCACACGAATCAGATACAAATGACTGATCCAGAGACATCAGCAGAGTCTATACATGTATTACGGGCTTGCCAGCAGTTTCCCTTTCAATGCAGGGAGATATAACACAGCATGCAAATAGCAAACACTTAGGCCTCATGCACATGACCTTTCCATTTTTTGCGGTCCGCAAACCGCAGATCCACAAAAAAAAGAAGCCGCCCGTGTGCCTTCCGCAATTTGCGGAATGGAACGGGCGGCCCATTGTAGAAATGCCTATTCTTGTCAGCAAAACAGACAAGAATAGGATATGCTATATTTTTTTTTGGGGCCACGGAACGGAGCAAAGGATGCGGACAGTAGAGCTGGCCTTGCGGTTCGCCCAGCGGTCGGTTCGCGGCGAACTTTCCTTGTTCGCTGTACGCCGAACATATGGCGATATTCGCGACCGCCATATTCTTTCAAATTGTGAAGAACTTTGACCCATGACACATCCATCAGGTGGTACAGGACAGCCGATTGAGACATTTCAGCACATGGACATACCCCCTACCTTATAAATAGACCTGATCTGGTCGCCATTTTACATTCTGTCTTTTGTCAGTGTAGGGAGAGGTTGCTGTGTGGAGAAGGGACAGACTGTTAGAGACACCGATAGGTGTGCTATCGATTGGTATATAGGGGTATATAGGATATATACACTTATAATATACTTTCTAATATAGAAAGCATATTATAGTGGATTTGTATAGTGCAGCATTGTCACTGGTGATCGGTTCTGCAGCAATACTACAACTACAAAGAGTAACAAACACAATTAGAAAAAAGTATTATAACTGGTGTGATAGACCAGTGGCCCCCAAAACCACAGGTTGAAGCGGGGTGTTATATAACAATATACTTTCATTATAGTGTATTTGGTTACTGCAGATTTTTGCTGCGTTCCCTCTGCTACACACAGTGACAAACGTTACAGGAAAAAAATAATTATAACTGGTTTGATAGACCAGTGGCCCCCCAAAACGACATATTGAAGCTGGGTGTTATATAAGAATATACTTCTATAATAGTGTATTTGGGTACTGGCAAAATTTATCCTCTTTCGCTGCGTTCCCTCTGCTAAACACAGTGACAAACGTTACAGGAAGAAAAGTATTATAACTGGTGTGATAGAGCAGTGGCCCCCAAAACGACATATTGAAGCGGGGTGTTATATACCTTCTTCCACATACACTGCTCTTCTCTAGAGACTTTTGTCACAGGGTCATTTAAAAAATGACAGGCAGAGGAAGAGGCAGGCCCTTCCGCAGGGGTGGTAGGGGTTGGGCAGAAGCACCAGGCCGGAGTCAAAGTGGGAAGTTGCAGAAGGTGCGTTTGATTACGTCAAAGGACGCACCAGACTTGGCTCACTCAGCTTTCCGCTTCTGCACCTTCCTCATCCTCTCTATTTGCACCCTATTCACTCTCTGCTGTGTGCACCCCCAAAGACAGGCTGCCTACTCCGAGATCTCTAATGTTAGTGGTGGGGAAGGTGACGTCGATGATGACGTGTCTATGGACGTCAAGTGGGTGCCCACAAGAGAGGAAGAGTAGGGAAATTCTGAGGGAGAGAAGGACCAGCAGATAGGGAGGAGAAGCAGGTCGAACTTAAATTGCACAGGAGGGACAAACCAGACTGCTAATGTATCAGGAGTGAGCCATCAACCATCTACAGTCACATCTGGCGCTCCAAGGACACCGGCACATGGCTCTGTAGTGTGGGCTTTTTTTAACGTGTCCGCTGCTGACAATAGCGCTGCCATCTGCAGCCTTTGCAATCAACGCATAAGCCGCGGTAAGCCCAACACTCACCTAGGGACGACTGCCTTAAGAAGGCACCTGGCCTCCCATCACTGAGCCCAGTGGGAGCAACGCCGTCAGAACCCACAAAGCCACATTATAGGCTCTCACCGTCCAGCCTCTTCTCCTTCTCCTCTCTCCTCACAATTGTCCTCCACTCCACCTTCCATTATGCCATCCTCACGTTTTTCTGGAAAAAGGCAGGCTTCCATGGCCCAAATGTTTGAGAGTAAAAAGATGATGACGCCGGATAACCTACTTGCCCAACGGTTGACCACTGGCTTGTCGAAACTGATAGCCCGCTAACTACTGCCATATAAACTAGTGGACTCAGAGACCTTTCGAAAATTTGTGGCCATTGGAACACCACAATGGAAGGTCCCAGGAAGGAAATATTTCTCACAGAAGGACATCCCAGAGCTATATGGCCACGTTCAGCGGAAGTGAATGTATCTCTGGCACACAGCGTCAGTACCAAGATACATCTGACCACAGACACGTGATCTAGCAAACACGGGCAGGAAAGGTATATAACGTTTACTGCCCACTGGGTGAACCTTCTGACGGCCGTCAAGCATGTAACCCGTGGCACCCGTGGTTTTACCGCCACAGATTGCATGCAAGCCTGCCTCTTCTTCTCCTCCTCCTACGCCATCCTCACTCTCCTCCTCGGCTGACTCCTCTTTTTCTGCTGCTACCATCTCTTCCGCTGCGCCACCCAAGATTCCCAGAACCTATTCGACATGCCAGGTGAGATGTTGCCATGCTGTGCTGCGTCTGTTGTGCCTGGAAGCCAAGAGCCACACTGGTCCTGCACTACTTTCAGCTCTGCAGTCACAGGCCGATCAGTGTCTAACCCCGGTCAATTTGACAGTTGGTAAAGTGGTGTGCGACAACGGTGCCAATGTGCTGAGCGAGCTGAAACAGGGCAAAATGACACACGTGCCGTGCATGGCACACGTCCTGAACTTAGTCGTGCAGTGATTCGTTGTCAAATACCCTGGGGTCCAGGACATCTTGCGGCAGGCCAGGAAAATCTCGGGCAATTACAGAAGATCTTACACGGCCATGGCTCGCCTTGCTGACATTCAGCGGCGACACCACCTGCCCGTCAGACGTCTGATTTGTGACTGCCCGACGCGATTAAACTCAACCTTGTATACAGGGAGTGCAGAATTATTAGGCAAATGACTATTTTGACCACATCATCCTCTTTATGCATGTTGTCTTACTCCAAGCTGTATAGGCTTGAAAGCCTACTACCAATTAAGCATATTAGGTGATGTGCATCTCTGTAATGAGAAGGGGTGTGGTCTAATGACATCAACACCCTATATCAGGTGTGCATAATTATTAGGCAACTTCCTTTCCTTTGGCAAAATGGGTCAAAAGAAGGACTTGACAGGCTCAGAAAAGTCAAAAATAGTGAGATATCTTGCAGAGGGATGCAGCACTCTTAAAATTGCAAAGCTTCTGAAGCGTGATCATCGAACAATCAAGCGTTTCATTCAAAATAGTCAACAGGGTCGCAAGAAGCGTGTGGAAAAACCAAGGCGCAAAATAACTGCCCATGAACTGAGAAAAGTCAAGCGTGCAGCTGCCAAGATGCCACTTGCCACCAGTTTGGCCATATTTCAGAGCTGCAACATCACTGGAGTGCCCAAAAGCACAAGGTGTGCAATACTCAGAGACATGGCCAAGGTAAGAAAGGCTGAAAGACGACCACCACTGAACAAGACACACAAGCTGAAACGTCAAGACTGGGCCAAGAAATATCTCAAGACTGATTTTTCTAAGGTTTTATGGACTGATGAAATGAGAGTGAGTCTTGATGGGCCAGATGGATGGGCCCGTGGCTGGATTGGTAAAGGGCAGAGAGCTCCAGTCTGTCTCAGACGCCAGCAAGGTGGAGGTGGAGTACTGGTTTGGGCTGGTATCATCAAAGATGAGCTTGTGGGGCCTTTTCGGGTTGAGGATGGAGTCAAGCTCAACTCCCAGTCCTACTGCCAGTTTCTGGAAGACACCTTCTTCAAGCAGTGGTACAGGAAGAAGTCTGCATCCTTCAAGAAAAACATGATTTTCATGCAGGACAATGCTCCATCACACGCGTCCAAGTACTCCACAGCGTGGCTGGCAAGAAAGGGTATAAAAGAAGAAAATCTAATGACATGGCCTCCTTGTTCACCTGATCTGAACCCCATTGAGAACCTGTGGTCCATCATCAAATGTGAGATTTACAAGGAGGGAAAACAGTACACCTCTCTGAACAGTGTCTGGGAGGCTGTGGTTGCTGCTGCACGCAATGTTGATGGTGAACAGATCAAAACACTGACAGAATCCATGGATGGCAGGCTTTTGAGTGTCCTTGCAAAGAAAGGTGGCTATATTGGTCACTGATTTGTTTTTGTTTTGTTTTTGAATGTCAGAAATGTATATTTGTGAATGTTGAGATGTTATATTGGTTTCACTGGTAAAAATAAATAATTGAAATGGGTATATATTTGTTTTTTGTTAAGTTGCCTAATAATTATGCACAGTAATAGTCACCTGCACACACAGATATCCCCCTAAAATAGCTAAAACTAAAAACAAACTAAAAACTACTTCCAAAAATATTCAGTTTTGATATTAATGAGTTTTTTGGGTTCATTGAGAACATGGTTGTTGTTCAATAATAAAATTAATCCTCAAAAATACAACTTGCCTAATAATTCTGCACTCCCTGTATGTTTAATAGGCTGCTCCAGCAGAAACGTGCAGTTAACGACTACCTGTACGAACTCTGCGGCCGGACAGGTTCTGGGGAGCTTGTTTTTTTTTCACCGCTCCAGTGGCTGCCTAATGCGCGACGCATGCAGATTTCTGCGGCCATTTGATGAGATCACCAAACTGGTCAGTCGCAGCCAGGGTGCCATCATCATTGACATCGTACCTTACGCCTTCTTTCTGGAGCGTTCATTGCGTCGTGTCATTGATCAAGCCGTCGAGGAGCAGGAGCAGGAAGATAAGGAAGTAGCAATGCTGGATGAATTCCCAGGGCTACTCCATCTGAGACAAGTCAACAACAGGAGTCTGAAGAGGAGTCAGAGGAGGATGGTGGCGGGGAGTAGGAGGAGGAGCAAGAAGAGCAGGCTTTAAATCTTTCTGGGATCCCTGGTGTTGTCCGTGGAAGGGTGGAGGAGAACGAGGACGACATTATCCTGAATGCAAGGCCACTACACCGCTTCCAGTTTAGTGCAAATGGGGTCCTTCATGCTCCAGTGTTTTAAGAGGGACCCCAGTATAAAAATCATAAAGGACAAGGACCAGTACTGGGTGGCAACGTATTTAGACCCCCGGTACAAACAAAAAATTACGGAAATGTTACCACCATCACAGAGGGCTGTCAGAATGCAGCACTTCCAGGCCTTGCTTCGAGAAATGCTACATTCTGCTTTTGCATGCGCTGGCAGAGGAATTTCCACTCACAGAGAAACAGTTGCAGGTACCAATCCCACAGCGCCTGCAAGAGGAGAGCAGTTTGAAGATGTGTTGGTTAGGGTTGAGCGAACCCGAACTGTAAAGTTCGGGTTCGTACCGAACTGTAAAGTTCGGGTTCGTACCGAACTGTAAAGTTCGGGTTCGTACCGAACTGTAAAGTTCGGGTTCATACCGAACTTTAGGATTTTTGGACCCCGGACCCGAACCCGAATATTTCCGTAAAAGTTTGGGTTCTGTGTTCGGCGCGATCTTGGCGCTTTTTGAAAGGCTGCACAGCAGCCAATCAACAAGCGGTTATCTGTCTGACCTTAGAAGCCATCACAGCCATGCCTACTAATGGCATGGCTGTGATTGGCCAGAGCAGCATGTGGCCCAGGCTCTATATAAGCTTGAGTCACGTAGCGCTGCACGTCACTCTGCTGCTACAAGTGTAGAGAGAGGATGCTGCTGGACTTGTGATTTCAGGGAGAGAATAGGAGAGAATCTAACTCAGCGATCTACAGAGAAATAGTTGTGTGGGTGCAGGGCACAATCGTTTCACCCTGCCCTGAGGCCATTGACCAAAAAGCAAAAAAACTTTTATAATTCTGTTAGTTAGGTGGGTGGCGGTGCCCAATTTATGCAAGCTCAGTGCACCAACACTGCATCTAAACTTTTGGGACATTGCAAATCACCATTTTTTGGGGCAATCTACAACATCTGGATAAGTCAGTGTGCAATTTAAGGTAGAAATACACCCATTATTTTCTGGGGTTTGAAAAAAACACTTTAAAAAAAAAACAAACTGTATTTTCCAGATCTGCAAGTGTTAAATTCATATATACAGCTTTCATATTTTGTTACCAAAAAAAGACTAATTTAGCAATCTACAACATCTGGATTAGTCAGTGTGCAATTTAAGCTAGAAATACACCCATCATTTTTTGGAGTTTGAAAAACACTTTTTTTTTT
The DNA here is from genome assembly GCF_014858855.1 of Bufo gargarizans. Classification (NCBI taxonomy): domain Eukaryota; kingdom Metazoa; phylum Chordata; class Amphibia; order Anura; family Bufonidae; genus Bufo; species Bufo gargarizans. The sequence goes on from NC_058088.1 coordinate 1,086,429, forward strand.
TAAAAAAAAATGTATTTTCCATATCTGCAAGTATTAAATTCAAGTTTAATATCTACAGCTTTCCGATTCAGTTGCATTTAAGTGCAAAGCACGAGCTGCAGTGGAGTAGACACATCAAAAACCAAGAAATGTCTCTGGCTCCTCCTGCTTCCTCTTCTGCTGCATTAATGTAGTATTAATGTAATGGCACCTCTTTATTATTAATGTAATGACCCCCTCTTTATTATTCATATAATGGCCCCCTCTTTATTATTAATATAATATCCCCCTCTTTATTATTAATATAATGGCCCCCTCTTTATTATTAATGTAGTGGCCCCCTCTTTATTATCAATGTAATGGCCTCCTCTTTATTATTAATATAATGGCCCCCTCTTTATTATTAATATAATGGCCCCCTCTTTATTATTAATGTAATGACCCTCTCTTTATTATTAATGTAATGGCCTCCTCTTTATTATTAATATAATGGCCCCCTCTTTAATAACAAAGAGGGGGCCATTATATTAATAATAAAGAGGGGGCTATTATATTAATAACAAAGAGGGGCTATTATATTAGTAATAAAGAGGGGGCTATTATATTAATAACAAAGAGGGGGATATTATATTAATAATAAAGAGGGGGCTATTATATTAATAATAAAGAGGGGACCATTATATTAATAATAAAGAGGGGGCTATTATATTAATAATAAAGAGGGGGCCATTATATTAATAATAAAGAGGTGGCTATTATATTAATAATAAAGAGGGGGCCACTACATTAATAATAAAGAGGGGGCCATTATATGAATAATAAAGAGGTGGCTATTATATTAATAATAAAGAGGGGGCCACTACATTAATAATAAAGAGGGGGCCGTTATATTAATAATAAAGAGGGGGCTATTATATTAATAATAAAGAGGGGGCCATTATATGAATAATAAAGAGGGGGTCATTACATTAATAATAATGAGGGGGCTATTATATTAATAATAAAGAGGGGGCCATTATATTAATAATAAAGAGGGGGCTATTATATTAATAATAAAGAGGGGGCCACTACATTAATAATAAAGAGGGGGCCATTATATTAATAATAAAGAGGTGGCTATTATATTAATAATAAAGAGGGGGCCACTACATTAATAATAAAGAGGGGGCCATTATATTAATAATAAAGAGGGGGCTATTATATTAATAATAAAGAGGGGGCCATTATATGAATAATAAAGAGGGGGTCATTACATTAATAATAAAGAGGGGGCTATTATATTAATAATAAAGAGGGGGCCATTATATTAATAATAAAGAGGGGGCCATTATATTAATAATAAAGAGGGGGCCATTATATTAATAATAAAGAGGGGGCTATTATATTAATAATAAAGAGGGGGACATTATATGAATAATAAAGAAGGGTCCATTATATTAATAATAAAGAGGGGGCTATTATATTAATAATAAAGAGGGGGCCATTATATTAATAATAAAGAGGTGGCTATCATATTAATAACAAAGAGGGGGCCATTATATTAATAACAAAGCGGGGCCATTATATTAATAATACAGAGGGAGCCATTATATTAATAATAAAGAGGGGGCTATTGTATTATTGACAAAGAGGGGGACATTATAATATACAGGGGAAATAATATTATGAGGAATGGGGGACTATCTGTCTGGCTCTAGCACAGTATTGGGGGGCAGCAGGATGACAGTGTTGAGACACCAGGAAGGAGAGGATGAGAGTAAAGTGAGGAACCTAAAAAAAAATCTGTGAAACTCTGCAGAGACGAGAAGCGGCTGAAAGAAAGTATCATGGCGGTCTTATCTCTGAATGAAGACGTCGAGGAGAGTCTACATCACAGGAGACGTCACTGGATGTAACAGGTATGGGGCGGTATTATACTCTAATAATAATGTCCATGCACATATCTGTTTCACAGTAGAGTTGAGGGAGGAGATTGAGAATATGGCCCACCCTGCCGCATTCGGCCCTAGACTTCAGGTCACACTGTGTGTGTTCTGAATTATGGGGGCTTACACCCATCTACTACATTATCTGTACTCAGAGTTATCACTGTGTTATCTGTGGTGTTACATAGGACTGCTAGTGATCTACTACAGTATCTGTTAAAAGGGGCGTGCCTGGGGTGGGGGGGGCGCAATTTTTGGCTTGCCCCGGGTGCTGGCAACCCACGCCACGCCACTGGCGTAACACCTTCACCACTAACTTCAGCACAGCCAGGGGTAAACGACAGCAGGCAGTTTTAAAACTTATCTGTTTGGGGGACAAACCCCACACCGCGCAGGAGCTGTGGACGGGCCTTGAACAACAGACCAATGAGTGGTTTGTGCCAGTCAGCCTCAAGCCATGCCTGAAGGTGTGCGATAATGGGCGAAATCTCATAGCAGCTCTTGGACTAGCCGGTTTGACACACATTCCTTGCCTGGCACATGTGCTGAATTTTGTGGTGCAGAGATTCTTTAAAACTTACCCCGACATGCCAGAGCTGCTGCATAAAGTGTGGGCCGTCTGTGCGCGCTTTCGGCATTCTCACCCTGCTGCTGCTCGCCTGTCAGCGCTGCAGCGTAACTTTGGCCTTCTCGCTCACAGCCTTATATGCGACGTGCCCGCAAGGTGGAACTCCACCTTGCACATGCTGGCCAGACTGTGCGAGCAGCAGAAGGAGATAGTGGTGTTTCAGCTGCAGCATGCACAGGTGAGTCGCTCGGCTGAACAGCACCACTTTATCACCAATGACTGGGCCTCCATGCGAGACCTGTGTTCCTTGTTGCGCTGTTTCGGGTACTCCACCAACATGGCCAGTGCCGATAACGCCATTCTCAGCGTTACTATCCCACTTCTATGCCTCCTTGAAAAAACGCTCCTGGCGATGATGGAAGAGGATGTGGCACAGGAGGAGGAGCAGGAAGTGGGATCATTTTGTAGGGTTTCCAGCCAGTCATTCCTAAGTGACTCAGAGGGTGGGTTCCTGCACCCACAAACCCAAGGTATACAATTGTCCAGCCAGGGCACAGTTTAGGAGGATGACGAGGTGGAGGATGAGGAGATGGAGCTGAAGGAACCATGTTCACAGCAAGGTGGCACCCAGACCAGCTCATGGCCATCACTGGTGCGTGGTTGGGGGGATACAGAGGACACAGACGATACATCTGTGAAGGTTCTCATTTATCCAGGTCATGGTATATATCTGTAAAGAATAAATCAAGGCAACTGGACGTACTGTAGATTTCTTGAAAACGTTTCACTCGTTCTTCCAACGAGCTTTCTCAATTCTGAGTGATTGTACAAAAATTCTGGGAATAAATATGTAACTGAATCCACATCTGGTAATTATACCCAGCAATGGGTCAAAGGTGTTGATTCCATTATCCTAATTGGAGTCAGTAGGTGATAAAGACTTCCCAGAAAAAGGTGTCAAGACAGCATTGTATGTGGCAGACAATAGATGTCTAACCCCCCCACCTCTATTCAAGCTTGGCTTCTCCATTTTTACGTAGATGGCCTCCTTCACGCCTTGTTTGTACCAATAGGCCTCCTTATCCAAAACACGTACTTGACTGTCTTCAAAGGTGTGACCTGTTCCTTTTAGATGTAAGTACACGGCTGAATCTTGACCAGAGGTTTTGGCTCTTCTATGCTGAGCCATACGCTGATGTAGTTGTTGTTTTGTTTCGCCGATATACAGTTCTGGGCATTCCTCATTGCACTGGACTGCGTACACAATGTTGTCCATCTTGTGTTTAGGCGTTGGGTCTTTGGGGTGAACCAGTTGTTGCCTCCAATTAGGATAATGGAATCAACACCTTTGACCCATTGCTGGGTATAATTACCAGATGTGGATTCAGTTACATATTTATTCCCAGAATTTTTGTACAATCACTCAGAATTGAGAAAGCTCGTTGGAAGAACGAGTGAAACGTTTTCAAGAAATCTACAGTACGTCCAGTTGCCTTGATTTATTCTTTACAGATACAGACGATACACCTCCCACAGAGGACAGCTTTTCGTTGCCTCTGGGCAGCCTGGCACACATGAGCGATTACATGCTGCAGTCTTTTTTTTTTGTACGTGTTTTATTTTATATCATTTCACTACTTTGTCATTAACATTTTCTGGTGAAATTAACCAATTTTTGGATGTATAGTACCACTGCTATACCTAGTAGGCCGGTTAAAAAAAAATACAAAATTCTCATTTACATTTTCGGGTGAAATTCACCAATTTTTTTATGTATAGTTGGCCATATAAAAAAAAAATCATTTGCATTTTTAGGTGAAATTCACCAATTTTGGTGTGTATAGTACCACTGCTATACCTAGTAGACAGGTTAAAAATAAAAATAAATTGTCAGCTACATTTTCTGGTGAAATTAACAAATGTTGGTGTGTATAGTACCCCTGCTATACCTAGTAGACAGGTTAAACAAAAAAAGAAAATAGTAATTTACTTTTTGGGGTGAAATTAACCAATTTTTGGGTGTATAGTACCACTGCTATACCTAGTAGGCCGGTTAAAAAAAATAAAAAATTGATATTTACATTTTAGGGTGAAATTCACCAATGTTGGTGTGTATAGTACCACTGTTATACCTGGTAGACAGGTTAAACAAAAAAAAAAAAAAAAAAAAAAAAAGGTCAGTTATATATTCTGGTGAAATTCACCAATTTTTGGGTGTGATGTACCACTCCTACACCTAGTAGTCCAAAAAAAAAATTGTAGTTACTTTTTGGGTGAAATTCACCAATTTTTGGGTGTAATATACCCCTACTCTACCTAGTTGACAGCCTAATCAATTTCAATAATTTTTCTGTTACATTCTTAGGTTGACATTATACAGTTTTAGATGTGAATAAACACCTGATATGCATAGGTGACAGGGAATAAAATTTTATATATTATTCAGTAATTAAGTTGTCACACTTTTATGCTTGAATGTGGTCTCTCTTTATCACACTCTGGCCTGGAACCCTGATTCCCCGCCACCCGTGATCACTGAAGGGAAATATGACTCCATCTGGTCTTCTCTTACATGTACAGAATTGTTATAATATCTTACCCATGCACTTCACATCCCCCCCGCTGTGAGTTAGGTTCACTTATCTGTCTCAGGACAGATTCTTGGAATCTCCTAGAACTAGAACAAATGTTTTGTTTCATTCAGGGTCATTCGGCACAACTGCGTACATTCTTATATGTGACGTATTGCATATCCATAAAAGGATGTTCCGGTTGTATCTGTATGAGCACTAATGTTTATATTTTATGATTGGTTTAACGCTGTTGTTATGCAAACTTTTCTACTGCCTATATAAGGCCAAGCTATAGCATAATAAAGTTAGAGTGTTTCTCAGTGATGTGTGTGTCTATTATTGCCAACTGAGAAACATCTCTCCTGACGTCAGTGTCTCAAACCAAGGTTGTCGTAGAGGTCCAGAAAGGTGCAAATCCTTTCAGTTTGGGGTCTCCGTCCGGGATAGAGAAGACCATCCTCGTGTCCGGTAAGAGAGACATCCCTTTTGTTCACTGCCCGGTCCGAGGGCACTGGCCACATCTCTACCCGTGAGTTTTTATTATGTATCCGGGATACATTGTTAAGCCTTAAAAATAGACTCCGGGAGTTTATAATAAGTACTTGGAGTACTTTCATGAATAAGGCCGGCACTTGGAGTGCCATGCACGGATTAGAGTCTCAGGGAGATCTATCCGTAAGTTGATTTGTGTCAGGGACACACCATAAGGATCTCCGGGAGATCTATTTACTTTATCTAACTGTTGACAGAGATATTTTTTTTGTACCAGGGGTACATGTAAGAGAGGGTCATCAACTCACCTGGTGCAGAATGCACCAGGGATATGCTGATTCACCTGTAGTGTACAGCATTGTACAGGTTTGGGCCTCCCTGACTACAAACTCACATTCCATGTATATGCTCGACAAAATTGTAAAACCATGGCGGGTGTGCTGACACAATATCCCGGAGGCAAGTTACGTCCTTGTGCCTTTTTCTCAAAGGTGGTTCTGGCATCCGTCCAAGGAATGCCGGCCTGTCTGAGATCTCTTGCAGCCTGTGCTATGATGGTTGAGCTTGCAACGCCACTCACAATGGGACATGAGACTATCTTGTACACCACACATGATGTAGTAGGCCTTCTCAAAGGCATACACACACAGCACATGTCCGCACAAAGACTATCTGGATATGAGATTCTACTCCTCAGCAATCCCTCCCTCCAAATCAAATACACAACACACACCTCAGGTCCAGCACCTATCTTGAATGCCCTATTAGGACTTAAAGGACCTGAGGATTACTTGATAGAGGCACATGATTGTATACACGCCATACAACATGAGACATCACCCTGCTCTGATTTACAATCTGTACCTGTAGAAGGAGCTCCTGATGTTTTTGTTGATGGATCCTGCAGCAGACCAGATCCACTTATCATGCAGGATATGCTATTGTTATGCTACCCGATGTTGTCCTGAAAGTCAGACCCATCACATACCAATCTGCACAAGCAGCAGAATTGCACTCACGAGACCATGCATACTACATGAAGGCAAGCCAGTCACCATTTACACTGACAGCAGGTTCGCACATGAAGTGGTCTGGGACCACGGGATCATTTGGCAAAGGAGACGATTCATTGCAGCTGATGGTAAGCACATCTCACATTCACAACTTGTCATACAACTTTTAGAAGCCATAAGATTGCCCTCACAGATTGCAATTGTCCACTGCAGGGCGCATACTGGTGGTAAAGATCATGTGTCCCAAGGCAATGCCCTGGCATACACGGAGGCCAAGAAGGTTGCACTGATGGCCCCGGCCACATTGCAAATGGTGAAATTAGTACCGCCTTCACTTGAGTTAACTCAGATGCTTTTGGATCTCCAGTCCTCAGCTACTGACGATGAAATGGCCAATTGGTGTTATCCAATCTTGCTGAAGAATCCTAGGACAGGATTATTCTGCAAAGAGGGGGAAACATGCATACCACAGCACAGCTCCCCTCTGTTCATTGCACATTTTCATGGAGTAGGACACAACAGCATTCAAACAACACACATGCTGCTAGCACAGAATTTCTATATTACAGGCATTAAACAGTTAGTGTCAGATTATGTGGGAAGGTGTATCACATGTTTGAGGAACAACCCAAACTCTAATGTAACCAGATTGATTAAAGCCCTAAGTGAAATTGAGGAAAAAAGTTGCTTGTAAGTCTCCTTGTCTTCCACAGGAACCAACTCACCCATTCCAAGTGGGAGATATCGTGCTGATATAGAAATTAAAGAAAGGAAAATTCGCAGGAGACTTCAACTACGGACCACTGACTACAGTGGTAGCCGCGACATGCACAGCTGTACTTACAGAAGAAGCACCTACTTGGATCCACGCCACCAGAGTGAAACTGGTAAAGGAGGTAATAACAGGGACAGACAGTCCTGACCTCAAAAAAGGACAAAGTAGGGTACTAATGGGAGCAGACAGCTCTGACCTCTAAAAAGGACAAAGTGAGGTACTAAAGGGAGCAGACAGCTCTGACCTCCACCAGGATGCACTCCCTCAATTCTGGAAGATGGCTCAGATGGTCCACTTGGACTGTGGGATTACTGACGATCCTAATGATTCTGCCGGAGGATAACAAAGCTGAAGTTGCTATAACTCAGAAAGGTGGAATCACTACCTTCTGGTACAATTCCTCCAGTACTCACGTTGCAACTTACGCCTTCTGTTTATGCAGCATAATGAAATGCAGTCCTTCCACGAGATGCGGTAACCACTATAAGAATGGACATACCGTCAGAAACAAACAAACCCCCTCAAACCCTGTATCTTAACTTTTAACAATATGATAGCAATATTTGACCCAACATATGAGGAGGCTCTTGCAGCAGAAACTGGGTTCTCTGATGCCAATCTATGGTTAGAATGGATGAAGTACAGCGCTGCTTCAGTAAATAAAAGTAATTGTTATCTATGTGGGACAGCTAAGCCTCACCTAGGTACTGTGCCCTTAATATTGCCCTCTAGTGTTGAGGAATGTTTTTTGCAATTATTCTCAAATTTATCTAGTAACCAGTCTGCATGTGAAGAATGGAAGCAAAAATACCCACTCCTCATAAAAACTCCCCACCCTGGTGCAGGTATACATATCTATCCTGGTAACTATACCTGCCACAGAGGGGGAGATCAAGGAAGATTCCTGGGTAATTTCACTGAAGGATACTGTGCAACAGTGAAACAGATACCTCCCTCACACAGAATCAAGTATACTCGATTGGAGACGTATATTGGATCTGTGGGGATGGAAAGATAAGATCTAGAGTAGAGGGTTCCTGGATAGGTGAATGTGCCCTTGCTAAAGCCATCATGAACATACACATCTTCACTGAAAATAAAAAAGACACCAACACACATATACGCAACCATCGCGTCCTCCCAAAAGGTAGCTTCGACCCACGTGTGTATATTGATGCAATCGGGGTCCCAAGAGGGGTCCCTGATGAATTCAAGGCCAGAGGTCAGGTGGCAGCAGGATTTGAATCCATAATTCCCCACATAACAATCAACAAAAATGTAGACTGGATCAACTATATTTACTATAATCAACAAAGGTTTGTAAACTACACCAGGGATGCGTTACAGGGTGTAGCAGAACAGTTACAGGCAGATTCCATTATGACATTTAAAAACCGCATGGTACTCGATATGATACTTGCAGAAAGAGGTGGTGTCTGTAAGGCATTGACGGACCCCTCATCATGATGCACGTTCATACCCAACAACACCGGCCCTAATGGTAAGGTCACACTGGCAATAAAGAAACTCGAGGATTTATCAATCGAGCTCAAAATCGATAACCCTTGGGATCAGTATTTTGGCTGGTTCACTACCTGGAAACAGGCACTTGTACAGTTGGGAATCATTATCCTGATAATTATTATAGTAATAGCATTAGTTGCAACATGTATCATACCATGTGTACGGAAACTGATAATGAAAGGAGTATCAAATATGTCATTTTATGAGACTCTGCTGCCTAATCCTGAAGACAACTCACATGAAGGATAAAGAAAATATCTGGCGGTATACAGGGAAAAGGGCAAGGGTAAGAACCGTATTATCTAAGAAATTTGGTTCTAAAAGGGGATTGAAGGGAAATGTGACTCCATCTGGTCTTCTCTTACATGTACAGAATTGTTATATCTTACCCATGCACTTCACTCCCCCCCCCCCCCCCCCCCCGCTGTGAGTTAGGTTCACTTATCTTTCTCAGGATGTTTTGTTTCATTCAGGGTCATTCGGCACAACTGTGTACATTCTTATATGTGACGTATTGCATACCCATAAAAGGATGTTCCGGTAGTATCTGTATGAGCACTAATATTTATATTTTATGATTGGTTTAACGCTGTTGTTATGCAAACTTTTCTACTGCCTATATAAGGCCAAGCTATAGCATAATAAAGTTAGAGTGTTTCTCAGTGATGTGTGTGTCTATTAATGCCAACTGAGAAACATCTCTCCTGACGTCAGTGTCTCAAACCAAGGTTGTCGTAGAGGTCCAGAAAGGTCCAAATCCTTTCAATCACCATGGTAGGCGCATAAAAGAACATCGAAAGTTTATAGTGCAGATATCAAATTGGATCGTGAACATCACGGGGACGTGCGACATGGTGGGGCACTAAGTGTGCACACATCTACACAAACTGACTGACAGGGGTCAGCCCCTGCAACTTCTGGGTCTCCAAATTGGGCACATGGCCTGAGCTTGCCCTTTACCCCTTGGAGGTGCTGGTTATTGCAGGTTATATTTCCAAATGTTTTGGGGTGTACCCTAATTTTAAAAATAAAATTTAAAACTAAAAAGCAGTTTTGGCTACCTCCTACTCCTCCACCGCCGCTTCCACCTACACCGCCACATCCACCCCCTCCTCAACCTCCTACTCCATATGGACCTGGTCCTCCTAGATCAAGATTATTATTTTTTATTTTTATGTATTTTATGTTATTTTAAGTCATTTCCCTATCCACATTTGTTTGCAGAGCACTTACTATGCTCTTAACCACATTTTGATGCCATTTGCAGCCCTCTAGCCCTTTCAATGACATTTTTACAGCCATTTTAGTGGCTCAAAAGTCCGGGTCCCCATTGACTTCAATAGGGTTCGCGTTCGGGGTGAAGTTCGGGGCCCGAACTCAAACTTTTTTCCGAAGTTCGTCCGAACCCGTCGAACCCAAACATCCAGATGTTCGCTGAACTCTACTGGCCAGCTACACTCCCACTAAAATTACCTATAATTCTTTTCTCCTAGTGGTAGGACTTGAACATGAATTCTCAACTTCCAAGTGTCTTTTATCACTCTCAATTAGAGCAACTAACTTCTGTATAGGATGTTCCAACTTGAGTGGAGTAGTGAGACATTTTCCTTTTTTGTCAAGTTTTGAATCTACTATTTGTAACAACACTCTTCTTACTAATTTGTCTTTATCCTTTTGAACTTCTATAACTTTGGTCAATTTCTATCCGTTTGCCATTTACTTCTTAGCATAAGATTGGCTATGTACTCTTTCCTCCATCTATTTCAAAACTGTTCTGATAGCTATTGAACTCTTCGCCATCTCCTCCTGGCATATAAATCCTCTTGGTGAACTTGCCAGGCGGCGTCTGTATGTAATCAGACTTAAGGTGAAGTAGATGGTTGGGAGTTAAAGGGTCCAAACTTGTTGGATCGTTGATGTTATCAACTGTAAGTGGACGACTGTTAAAAATAGACATTACTTCATAGAATAGGGTCCTAAGTGAAGCATCATCTATTCTTCTGGCTTTCTCTTTCAACACTGAACTTAACACATTCCTTACAGTTCTGATTTGTCTTTCTCAAACTCCTTCTGTATGGCTTGCATGTGGAGCATTCATGTTAAAATCACACTGTTTCTCTAACAAATACTCAGTTACTTTTTCTTTATCGATCTCTTTTAGAGCTTTCTTCAATTCATTCTTTGTTACAACAAAATTAGATCCTTGGTCAGATCTAAGCTCTCTGACGGTACCTCAAATGGCTATGAAACATCTAGATAGACATATCTTCTAACATTTCTAGGTGAATAGCTCTGGAGCTTAGGCATGTAAATATTAGTCCATATCTCTTGTACTCCTTGCGGTTTTGCTTGGTGATGAATGGGCCAAAACAATCAATTTCGCTATAAAGAAATGGTGCTGATGGGTTAACACGATCTGCCGGTAAATCTGCCATTCTTTGATCTTCGGTAGGTCTACATGCCTTTCTGCAGACTACACATTTACTTATATACTTTGCTATAACTTTACTTCCTTTCACTTATCCTTGATGCAAGGATTTGTTGTGGTAGTGATCAATAATCAATCTTGTGAAGGTAGAGTTTTTGGGTAGAATTGCTGGATGCTTCACTCTGCTAGGTAACAATGCATTTTCCAGTCTCCCTCCCACCTTCAGTATACCATCCTGCAGAACAGGATTAAGCTTGTACAATGGGTGGTTGTTTGGAAGCCTTTTAGGTTCTTGTCTAAGTCTCTTCAACTCTTCACTGTAGAATCTCTGTTGAATGAGTCTTATGACTGTTTCTTCAGCTTTCATTCTTTCTTCTACATTCAACAACTCCTTCTTTCTAATTCCCTTTGCCAAACGTTGAATTCGAGCTACTACGTTTATGACTGTATTCCATTTTAAACATCTGGCTAGTTATTCAAGTATGTTATCTTGGCACTTGGCAGCAGTGCTCAATGTTTGTACAACTTTTACTTCTGGATCACCCATAGACAATTCTGTGTAACCTTTACTGGGCGTGATTTTCTTTTCCCAAAGGAACTCTGGGCCTGTAAACCAATTAGAATTATTCAATTCAGTTACATTCAGGCCTCTTTAAGCATGATCTGCTGGGTTATGCTTTGTGTCAATGTGATGCCAATGTTCGGGATTTGGTATTTCCTGAATTTTCTCTACTCTGTTGGCGACAAACATATGGAATCTTCGAGCTTCGTTATTTATATATCCTAGGACAATTTGGGAGTCTGTCCAAAAATATTCTTCATATATTTTTTATTCCAATTCTTCTCTTAAAAACTTAATTACTGATGCTGAAACTACGGCTGCTGTCAGTTCAAGTCTTGGTATTGTCTGAATACTGGTAGGTACAACTCTGGCCTTCCCCATAACCAGGGCACAGTGTATCTTTTCTTCTCCTATTACTCTGATGTAGGAGCACTGACCATATCCATAACTATTGGCATCTGAAAAATGATGAAGTTCTATTTTCTTGAACTTTCCGAAATCATGAGGTACAAAACATCTGGGTATCCAAACTTCTCTCAAGTTTTGCAAGTCTCTTATCCAACTCTCCTACCTTGGCCTCAAATTTTCAGGTATGGGCTCATCCCACCCTAACTTCTGTTTGCATAATTCTTGCAGTATTTCTTTTGCTCTGAGGATTACTGGGGCCAAGAATCCCAATGGATCAAATATAGAAGCCACTGTGGGAAGAATGGTTCGTCTAGTTGCAACTTTCTCTTCAATAGATACTTCAAAGAAGAACTTGTCATTCTTTACATTCCATCCCAATCCAAGTACATTATGAACTGGAAGATGATCATAATTGAGATCTACATTCTTCATTGTTGCTGCATGTTCAGAGTCACTGATGGATCCCAGTACCTATCTGTTGTTTGAGATGAATTTGTGAAGGCGCAGGTTTCCTCTTGCGCATACCTCTTGGCTTTCTTTTACTAGTTTGATTGCAGATTCTGTAGACTCTAGACTTATGAGACCATCATCTACATAATAGTTTTTCTTCTGAAAATTTGCAGCTGATGGGTAATCCTTTTCATTCTGATTGGCCAGGTACTTCATACCATAATTGGTGCAACCTGGAGATGATGCCGCTCCAAACAAGTGTACTTTCATTCTGTATTCTGCTGGCTCTGTATCTGTATCTCCGTCCTCCTACCACAGTACCCTCAGGAAGTCTCTATCTTCATTTTTCACATGAAACTGGTGGAACATCTTTTCAACGTCACACATGACCGCTATAGGATACTTTCTGAATCTACAGAGTACTCCAGGCAGAGCATTTGTAAGATCTGGTCCTTTTAGCAGATGATCATTCAATGCATCACCATTGTACTTTGCAGAGAAATCAAATACTACTCTAATCTTATCTGGTTTCTTTGAGTGGTAAACATCTTGATCTGGGATGTACCACACTTCTCCTTCTTTAGATTAGTTATTAACTTTCTCTGCATGTCCATCTTCGAGGATATCTTCCATGAATTTCAAATAATCCTGCTTGAATTTAGGATCTCTTTCCATCTTTTTCTTCAAACATTTCAATCTTGCTAGGGCAAGATTTCTGTTATTTGGCAGACTAGGTCGTTCTCTAAAAGGTAAGGGCATTTCAAGATGACCGCGTTGATTCTGCTGAATACTTTCTTCTAGAGTATGTACAAACTTTATGTCTTCTTGGAATACACTAATTTCTTTAGAACTTATGTCTGCAAAGTCGGATTCAAGGATCTTGATTACTTTCGCTGGACTTACAGTTGGTAACTCTTGGACAGATATTCAATGACATAATCCTGTCATCTGTCTTAGGTTTGCGATCTGCTGTTTTCCTCCAACAACACCTAAATCAGTTTGAACAGCATAGGGTTCACCCTTTCCTCCTGTGATTACCTTTCGTGGTACCAAGGCTTCAGGACAATCATAGCCTATCAACAGTCCAACACCAAACTCCTTCAGCGGGGACATTTCATGAGATATGACAGATAGGTGCTCCCATTCATTGGCTGTTTCACAGGTAGGTATGCAATCTTGATCTAGAGGTACGGTATATTGTCTTTTGTATAAGCTGGAGGTAGATTTAATATGCAGTCTGAATGAAGACCTCTAACTCTCAGTCCTTTGACCCTTTGACTGTTCACTAATGTGTCTCTCCCCATCATTGTAGTGAGTTTGAGCTTCTGTAGCCACTGTAATTTCTTGCAGATTTCTTGATCAATGAAGGTGACATCACTCTGGGCATCCAGTAGCGCATAGGCATATACCATCTTGTTTCTCCTTTTAGGATTTGAAATGCAGACTGGTACAAACATTGATGTGCAATGCTCTCTCCCTCCCTCACTCTGGAAGAGAATACTGATACTTTCTTTCCTTCCTCAGTATCTTTAGGTATTGAGGATTTATCTTTCTTTGGACGTTCTTCATGTAGTGGTGTAGCATGGCGTCCTTTGCAAATGCTACATGTGGCTCTTTTCTTACACTCCTTAGTAACATGGCATTTTCTTAGACAACCAAAACACAGTTGGTTCTCCAGTACAAATTTTTTCTTTTCTCCTGGGGACTTCTCCTTCAATTGTTGGCACTTATGTATGTATTGTTTTCTCCACAGAACATACACTCGAAGGTAGTCTGAAGATTTATCGGCTCTGTCTCTCTACTGCTCCCAGTAGTTACTTTTCACTTACTCTCGTATGTATCTGGACCTTTAGCTGCTGTGTTGTTTGCAAAGCTAGTTGCTCTTGCACGTCTTATCTCTCTTAAAGGCCTTTATTAGAAGGATTTTAAGACATAAGATGATGTTACTGGATTACATGCTATCCATGCTTATTTATTGATGAATTCAGAGAACTCTTTAAAACTTGTGAAGTTCTTAACTAGATCTAACTGTTCAGTCACATAGCGATTCCATCTAGAAGCGACTTCTTCAGGTAGCTTAGTTAGCATCCTGTGGTTTTCTAGATAGTCGTTCATAAGAGAATACTGATACTTTCTTTCCTTCCTCAGTATCTTTAGGTATTGAGTAGTGTTGAGCGAACTTGTGTTTTAAGTTCGGCGTTAGAGTTGAGCGAACACCTGGATGTTCGGGTTCGAGAAGTTCGGCCGAACTTCCCGGAAATGTTCGGGTTCGGGATCCGAACCCGATCCGAACTTCGTCCCGAACCCCATTGAAGTCAATGGGGACCCGAACTTTTCGGCACTAAAACGGCTGTAAAACAGCCCAGGAAAGGGCTAGAGGGCTGCAAAAGGCAGCAACATGTAGGTAAATCCCATGCAAACAAATATGGATAGGGAAATGAATTAAAATAAAAATTAAATAAATAAAAATTAACCAAAATCAATTGGAGAGAGGTCCCATAGCAGAGAATCTGGCTTCCCGTCACCCTCCACTGGAACAGTCCATTCTCAGATATTTAGGCCCCGGCACCCAGGCAGAGGAGAGAGGTCCCGTAACAGACAATCTGGCTTCATGTCAGCAGAGAATTAGTCTGCATGTCATAGCAGAGAATGAGGCTTCACATCAGCCACCCCTGCAACAGTCCATTGGCATATATTTAGGCCCAGCACACAGGCAGAGGAGAGAGGTCCCGTAACAGAGGATCTGGCTTCACGTCAGCAGAGAATTAGTCTGCATGTCATAGCAGAGAATGAGGCTTCACGTCAGCCACCACTGCAACAGTCCATTGGCATATATTTAGGCCCAGCACACAGGCAGAGGAGAGAGATCCCGTAACAGACAATCTGGCTTCACGTCAGCAGAGAATTAGTCTGCATGTCATAGCAGAGAATGAGGCTTCACGTCAGCCACCACTGCAACAGTCCATTGGCATATATTTAGGCCCAGCACACAGGCAGAGGAGAGAGGTCCCGTAACAGAGGATCTGGCTTCATGTCAGCAGAGAATCAGTCTTCATGTCATAGCAGAGAATCAGGCTTCACGTCACCCACCACTGCAACAGTCCATTTTCATAAATTTAGGCCCAGCACCCAGGCAGAGGAGAGAGGTCCCGTAACAGACAATCTGGCTTCATGTCAGCAGAGAATTAGTCTGCATGTCATAGCAGAGAATGAGGCTTCACATCAGCCACCACTGCAACAGTCCATTGGCATATATTTAGGCCCAGCACACAGGCAGAGGAGAGAGGTCCCGTAACAGAGGATCTGGCTTCATGTCAGCAGAGAATCAGTCTTCATATCATAGCAGAGAATCAGGCTTCACGTCACCCACCACTGCAACAGTCCATTTTCATAAATTTAGGCCCAGCACCCAGGCAGAGGAGAGAGGTCCCGTAACAGACAATCTGGCTTCACGTCAGCAGAGAATTAGTCTGCATGTCATAGCAGAGAATGAGTCTTCACGTCAGCCACCACTGCAACAGTCCATTGGCATATATTTAGGCCCAGCACACAGGCAGAGGAGAGAGGTCCCGTAACAGACAATCTGGCTTCATGTCAGCAGAGAATTAGTCTGCATGTCATAGCAGAGAATGAGGCTTCACGTCAGCCACCACTGCAACAGTCCATTGGCATATATTTAGGCCCAGCACACAGGCAGAGGAGAGAGGTCCCGTAACAGAGGATCTGGCTTCATGTCAGCAGAGAATCAGTCTTCATATCATAGCAGAGAATCAGGCTTCACGTCACCCACCACTGCAACAGTCCATTTTCATAAATTTAGGCCCAGCACCCAGGCAGAGGAGAGAGGTCCCGTAACAGACAATCTGGCTTCATGTCAGCAGAGAATTAGTCTGCATGTCATAGCAGAGAATGAGGCTTCACGTCAGCCACCACTGCAACAGTCCATTGGCATATATTTAGGCCCAGCACACAGGCAGAGGAGAGAGGTCCCGTAACAGAGGATCTGGCTTCATGTCAGCAGAGAATCAGTCTGCATGTCATAGCAGAAAATCAGGCTTCACGTCAGCCACCACTGCAAAAGTCCATTTTCATAAATTTAGGCCCAGCACCCAGGCAGAGGAGAGAGGTCCCGTAACAGACAATCTGGCTTCATGTCAGCAGAGAATTAGTCTGCATGTCATAGCAGAGAATGAGGCTTCACGTCAGCCACCACTGCAACAGTCCATTGGCATATATTTAGGCCCAGCACACAGGCAGAGGAGAGAGGTCCCGTAACAGACAATCTGGCTTCACGTCAGCAGAGAATTAGTCTGCATGTCATAGCAGAGAATGAGGCTTCACGTCAGCCACCACTGCAACAGTCCATTGGCATATATTTAGGCCCAGCACACAGGCAGAGGAGAGAGGTCCCGTAACAGACAATCTGGCTTCACGTCAGCAGAGAATTAGTCTGCATGTCATAGCAGAGAATCAGGCTTCACGTCACCCACCACTGCAACAGTCCATTTCCATAAATTTAGGCCCAGCACCCAGGCAGAGGAGAGAGGTCCCGTAACAGACAATCTGGCTTCATGTCAGCAGAGAATTAGTCTGCATGTCATAGCAGAGAATGAGGCTTCACATCAGCCACCACTGCAACAGTCCATTGGCATATATTTAGGCCCAGCACACAGGCAGAGGAGAGAGGTCCCGTAACAGAGGATCTGGCTTCATGTCAGCAGAGAATCAGTCTGCATGTCATAGCAGAAAATCAGGCTTCACGTCACCCAGCACTGTAAGAGTCCATTTTCATAAATTTAGGCCCAGCACCCAGGCAGAGGAGAGAGGTCCCGTAACAGATAATCTGGCTTCACGTCAGCAGAGAATTAGTCTGCATGTCATAGCAGAGAATGAGGCTTCACGTCAGCCACCACTGCAACAGTCCATTGGCATATATTTAGGCCCAGCACACAGGCAGAGGAGAGAGGTCCCGTAACAGAGGATCTGGCTTCATGTCAGCAGAGAATCAGTCTGCATGTCATAGCAGAAAATCAGGCTTCACGTCAGCCACCACTGCAACAGTCCATTGTCAGATATTTAGGCCCAGCACCCAGGCAGAGGAGAGAGGTCCCGTAACAGAGAATCTGTCTTCATGTCAGCAGAGGATTAGTCTGCATGTCATAGCAGAGAATCAGGCTTCACGTCACCCAACATTGGAACAGTCCATTGGCATATATTTAGGCCCCGGCACCCAGACAGAGGAGAGGTTCATTCAACTTTGGGTAAACTCGCAATATAATGGTAAAATGAAATAAAAATAGGATTGAATGAGGAAGTGCCCTGGAGTCCAATAATATATGGTTAAGGGGAGGTAGTTAATGTCTAATCTGGACAAGGGACGGACAGGTCCTGTGGGATCCATGCCTGGTTCATTTTTATGAACGTCAGCTTGTCCACATTGGCTGTAGACAGGCGGCTGCGTTTGTCTGTAATGACGCCCCCTGCCGTGCTGAATACACGTTCAGACAAAACGCTGGCCGCCGGGCAGGCCAGCACCTCCAAGGCATAAAAGGCTAGCTCTGGCCACGTGGACAATTTAGAGACCCAGAAGTTGAATGGGGCCGATTCATCAGTCAGTACGTGGAGGGGTGTGCACACGTACTGTTCCACCATGTTAGTGAAATGTTGCCTCCTGCTAACACGTTGCGTATCAGGTGGTGGTGCAGTTAGCTGTGGCGTGTTGACAAAAGTTTTCCACATCTCTGCCATGCTAACCCTGCCCTCAGAGGAGCTGGCCGTGACACAGCTGCCTTGGCGACCTCTTGCTCCTCCTCTGCCTTGGCCTTGGGCTTCCACTTGTTCCCCTGTGACATTTGGGAATGCTCTCAGTAGCGCGTCTACCAACGTGCGCTTGTACTCGCGCATCTTCCTATCACGCTCCAGTGCAGGAAGTAAGGTGGGCACATTGTCTTTGTAGCGTGGATCCAGCAGGGTGGCAACCCAGTAGTCCGCACAGGTTAAAATGTGGGCAACTCTGCTGTCGTTGCGCAGGCACTGCAGCATGTAGTCGCTCATGTGTGCCAGGCTGCCCAGGGGTAAGGACAAGCTGTCCTCTGTGGGAGGCGTATCGTCATTGTCCTGCCTTTCCCCCCAGCCACGCACCAGTGATGGACCCGAGCTGCGTTGGGTGCCACCCCGCTGTGACCATGCTTCATCCTCATCCTCCTCCACCTCCTCCTCATCCTCGTCCTCTTCGTCCTTCAGTAGTGGGCCCTGGCTGGCCACATTTGTACCTGGCCTCTGCTGTTGCAAAAAACCTCCCTCTGAGTCACTTCGAAGAGACTGGCCTGAAAGTGCTAAAAATGACCCCTCTTCCTCCTCCTCCTCCTCCTGGGCTACCTCCTCTTGCATCATCGCCCTAAGTGTTTTCTCAAGTAGACATAGAAGTGGTATTGTAACGCTGATAACGGCGTCATCGCCACTGGCCATGTTGGTGGAGTACTCGAAACAGCGCAACAGGGCACACAGGTCTCGCATGGAGGCCCAGTCATTGGTGGTGAAGTGGTGCTGTTCTGTAGTGCGACTGACCCGTGTGTGCTGCAGCTGAAACTCCACTATGGCCTGCTGCTGCTCGAACAGTCTGTCCAGCATGTGCAAGGTGGAGTTCCACCTGGTGGGCACGTCGCATATGAGGCGGTGAGCGGGAAGGCCGAAGTTACGCTGTAGCACAGACAGGCGAGCAGCAGCAGGATGTGAACGCCGGAAGCGCGAACAGACGGCCCGCACTTTATGCAGCAGCTCTGACATGTCGGGGTAGTTGTGAATGAACTTCTGCACCACCAAATTCAGCACATGCGCCAAGCAAGGGATGTGCGTCAAATTGGCTAGTCCTAGAGCTGCAACGAGATTTCGCCCATTATCACACACCACCAGGCCGGGCTTGAGGCTCACCGGCAGCAACCACTCGTCGGTCTGTTGTTCTATACCCCGCCACAACTCCAGTGCGGTGTGGGGCCTGTCCCCCAAACATATGAGTTTCAGAATGGCCTGCTGACGTTTACCCCGGGCTGTGCTGAAGTTGGTGGTGAAGGTGTGTGGCTGACTGGATGAGCAGGTGGAAGAAGAGGAGGAGGAAGCCGAGAAGGAGGAGGTGGCAACAGGAGGCAAAGAATGTTGCCCTGCGATCCTTGGCGGCGGAAGGACGTGCGCCAAACAGCTCTCCGCCTGGGGCCCAGCTGCCACTACATTTACCCAGTGTGCAGTTAGGGAGATATAGCGTCCCTGGCCGTGCTTACTGGTCCACGTATCTGTGGTTAGGTGGACCTTGCTACAGATGGCGTTGCGCAGTGCACACTTGATTTTATCGGATACTTGGTTGTGCAGGGAAGGCACGGCTCTCTTGGAGAAGTAGTGGCGGCTGGGAACAACATACTGTGGGACAGCAAGCGACATGAGCTGTTTGAAGCTGTCTGTGTCCACCAGCCTAAATGACAGCATTTCATAGGCCAGTAGTTTAGAAATGCTGGCATTCAGGGCCAGGGATCGAGGGTGGCTAGGTGGGAATTTACGCTTTCTCTCAAATATTTGTGAGATGGAGAGCTGAACGCTGCCGTGTGACATGGTTGAGACGCTTGGTGACGGAGGTGGTGGTGGTGTTGGTGGTACATCCCCTGTTTGCTGGGCGGCAGGTGCCAACGTTCCTCCAGAGGCAGAGGAAGAGGCCCAGGCGGCAGCAGCAGAAGAGGTAGCAGGGGGAGCCTGAGTGACTTCCTTGGTTTTAAGGTGTTTACTCCACTGCAGTTCATGCTTTGCATGCAGGTGCCTGGTCATGCAGGTTGTGCTCAGGTTCAGAACGTTAATGCCTCGCTTCAGGCTCTGATGGCACAGCGTGCAAACCACTCGGGTCTTGTCGTCAGCACATTGTTTGAAGAAGTGCCATGCCAGGGAACTCCTTGAAGCTGCCTTTGGGGTGCTCGGTCCCAGATGGCGGCGGTCAGTAGCAGGCGGAGTCTCTTGGCGGCGGGTGTTCTGCTTTTGCCCACTGCTCCCTCTTTTGCTACGCTGTTGGCTCGGTCTCACCACTGCCTCTTCCTCCGAACTGTGAAAATCAGTGGCACGACCTTCATTCCATGTGGGGTCTAGGACCTCATCGTCCCCTGCATCGTCTTCCACCCAGTCTTGATCCCTGACCTCCTGTTCAGTCTGCACACTGCAGAAAGACGCAGCAGTTGGCACCTGTGTTTCGTCATCATCAGAGACATGCTGAGGTGGTATTCCCATGTCCTCATCATCAGGAAACATAAGTGGTTGTGCGTCAGTGCATTCTATGTCTTTCACCGCTGGGGAAGGGCTAGGTGGATGCCCTTGGGAAACCCTGCCAGCGGAGTCTTCAAACAGCATAAGAGACTGCTGCATAACTTGAGGCTGAGACAGTTTCCCTGGTATGCATGGGGGTGATGTGACAGACTGATGGGGTTGGTTTTCAGGCGCCATCTGTGCGCTTTCTGCAGAAGACTGGGTGGGAGATAATGTGAACGTGCTGGATCCACTGTCGGCCACCCAATTGACTAATGCCTGTACCTGCTCAGGCCTTACCATCCTTAGAACGGCATTGGGCCCCACCATATATCGCTGTAAATTCTGGCGGCTACTGGGACCTGAGGTAGTTGGTACACTAGGACGTGTGGATGTGGCAGAACGGCCACGTCCTCTCCCAGCACCAGAGGGTCCACTAACGCCACCACGACCATGTCCACGTCCGCGTCCCTTACTACATGTTTTCCTCATTGTTATGGTTCACCACAACAACAAAAATATTATTTGGCCCAATGTATTGTATTCAAATTCAGCGGGATATAAATTTGAGGCCTAGTATTTAGGCGCTGGGTGACCGGTATGGATTTACTAACAGAATTGGACTTGGAAATGCACAGTAGCGTGTGTGTGAAGTTATTCTGAATGACCCTATGTGCACCTTGAATATTATATACCCTTTTAGGGATAGATTTCAAATAGCTCTGATATAGCAGAAACCACTAAATTATGAAATTGCTAAATTGGGAATTGTATTTCAACCCAGAACAAAAAACTGTGCTTTGACGGACACTAAATAACTTGCCCAGCCACAACAGTACAGCGGTAACGACAGATGTAGCGGGATATAAATTTGAGGCCTAGTATTTAGGCGCTGGGTGACCGGTATGGATTTACTAACAGAATTAGACTTGGAAATGCACACTAGCGTGTGTGTGAAGTTATTCTGAATGACCCTATGTGCACCTTGAATATTATATACCCTTTTAGGGATAGATTTCAAATAGCTCTGATACAGCAGAAACCACTAAATTATGAAATTGCTAAATTAGGAATTGTATTTCAACCCAGAACAAAAAATGTGCTTTGACGGACACTAAATAACTTGCCCAGCCACAACAGGACAGCGGTAACGACAGATTTGGCGGGATATAAATTTGAGGCCTAGTATTTAGGCGCTGGGTGACCGGTATGGATTTAGTGACAGAATTAGACTTGGAAATGCACAGTAGCGTGTGTGTGAAGTTATTCTGAATGACCCTATGTGCACCTTGAATATTATATACCCTTTTAGGGATAGATTTCAAATAGCTCTGATATAGCAGAAACCACTAAATTATGAAATTGCTAAATTGGGAATTGTATTTCAACCCTGAACAAAAAATGTGCTTTGACGGACACTAAATAACTTGCCCAGCCACAACAGTACAGCGGTAACGACAGATTTAGCGGGATATAAATTTGAGGCCTAGTATTTAGGCGCTGGGTGACCGGTATGGATTTAGTGACAGAATTAGACTGGGATATAGCCAAAAAATAACCACACTATATCTGGTTAAATGCACTTGGTGTGACAGCTTGACCAACCACACTACTGAGGGTTAAATGCACTTGGTGACGGGCGCAGCTTGCCCCTGATGTAGTATATGGCCAAAAAATGAACAGACTATTGCTGGTTAAATGCACTTGGTGTGACAGCTTCACCCTGATGTAGGCTTTAGCCAAAAAACAACCACACCATTGAGGGTTAAATGCACTTGGTGACAGGCGCAGCTTGCCCCTGATGTAGTATATGGCCAAAAAATGAACAGACTATTGCTGGTTAAATGCACTTGGTGTGACAGCTTGACCAACCACACTACTGAGGGTTAAATGCACTTGGTGACGGGCGCAGCTTGCCCCTGATGTTGTATATGGCCAAAAAATTAACAGACTATTGCTGGTTAAATGCACTTGGTGTGACAGCTTGACCAACCACACTACTGAGGGTTAAATGCACTTGGTGACGGGCGCAGCTTGCCCCTGATGTAGTATATGGCCAAAAAATTAACAGACTATTGCTGGTTAAATGCACTTGGTGTGACAGCTTCACCCTGATGTAGGCTTTAGCCAAAAAACAACCACACCATTGAGGGTTAAATGCACTTGGTGACAGGCGCAGCTTGCCCCTGATGTAGTATATGGCCAAAAAATGAACAGACTATTGCTGGTTAAATGCACTTGGTGACGGGCGCAGCTTGCCCCTGATTTAGTATATGGCCAAAAAATTAACAGACTATTGCTGGTTAAATGCACTTGGTGACGGGCGTAGCTTGCCCCTGATTTAGTATATGGCCAAAAAATTAACAGACTATTGCTGGTTAAATGCACTTGGTGTGACAGCTTCACCCTGTTGTAGGCTTTATCCAAAAAAGAACCACACCATTGAGGGTTAAATGCACTTGGTCGCAGCTTGGATGCACTTGGTCGCAGCACCGCACAAGACACAAAATGGCTGCCGATCACCCCAGAAAAAAGTGACTGACAAACGGTCTGGGCAGCCTAAAAACAGTGAGCATTTGAATTTCAGCAGCTCAATGATGCACAGCTGCAGATCGATCGATTAATCAAGTCCTTTGGAGGAGTTAATCTGCCTAATCTCGCCCTACTGTCGCAGCCGCAACCTCTCCCTACGCTAATCAGAGCAGAGTGACGGGCGGCGCTATGTGACTCCAGCTTAAATAGAGGCTGGGTCACATGGTGCTCTGGCCAATCACAGCCATGCCAATAGTAGGCATGGCTGTGACGGCCTCTTGGGGCAAGTAGTATGACGCTTGTTGATTGGCTGCTTTGCAGCCTTTCAAAAAGCGCCAAGAAAGCGTCACAAAAGCGCCAAGAAAGCGACGAACACCGAACCCGAACCCGGACTTTTACGAAAATGTCCGGGTTCGGGTCCGTGTCACGGACACCCCAAAATTCGGTACGAACCCGAACTATACAGTTCGAGTTCGCTCATCCCTATTCGGCGTCTAAAGTTCGGGATCAGGTTATCGAAGAATCGCGTCATGGATTCCGCTACCCCGGACTATAACTTGGTCCGGGGTAGTGGAGTCCATAACGCGATTCTTCGATTACCTGATCCCGAACTTTAGACGCCGAAGTTAACACACAAGTTTGCTCAACACTAGTATTGAGGATTTATCTTTCTTTGGACGTTCTTCATGTAGTGGTGTAGGATGGCGTCCTTTGCAAATGCTACATGTGGCTCTTTTCTTACACTCCTTAGTAACATGGCCTTTTCTCAGACAACCAAAATACAGTTGGTTCTCCAGTACAATTTTTTTCTTTTCTTCTGGGGACTTCTCCTTCAATTGTTGGCACTTATGTATGGATGGTTTTCTCCACAGAACATACACTTGAAGGTAGTCTGAAGATTTGTCGGCTCTGTCTCTCTACTGCTCCCAGTAGTTACTTTTAACTTACTCTCGTAGGTATCTGGACCTTTAGCTGCTGTGTTGTTTACAAAGCTAGTTGCTCTTGCACGTCTTATCTCTCTTAAAGGCCTTTATTAGAAGGATTTTAAGACATAAGATGATGTTACTGGATTACATGCTATCCGTGCTTATTTATTGATGAATTCAGAGAAATCTTTAAAACTTGGGAAGTTCTTAACTAGATCTAACTGTTCAGTCACATAGCGATTACATCTAGAAGCGACTTCTTCAGGTAGCTTAGTTAGCATCCTGTGGTTTTCTAGATAGTCGTTCATAAGAGAATACCGATACTTTCTTTCCTTACTCAGTATCTTTAGGTATTGAGGATTTATCTTTCTTTGGACATTCTTCATGTAGTGGTGTAGGATGGCGTCCTTTGCAAATGCTACATGTGGCTCTTTTCTTACACTCCTGTCATGAGGGTGTCAAGAGCCACGTCTGACTCCATTATACCCGGGGTCAGGAAGTCGCAGCGGGTGGCTGCGCGCTCTATGTCTAAAGATCACGTTGTTTCTTAATGATAGTTTTCTGTGTTTGCCTTGCAATCCTTTTTGTCTCACTCAGGGATCTGTAGCTTCTCCTCCTCAGCTGTTTCTTGTCTGTCACTCCCAACCTCCTTATATTCTCCTCTCTCACTTCTCTGGTTGCCAGATATAGAGCTTCCTGCCTGGACTTCTATACTGACCCACTGGAGCTGTGAATCCTGGATGTTGTTCCAGAGTGTTATCCTCCGGATCCCTGTTGGGCTTTTTGTTGTCTTCTGTTGTCGCCTACCTGGGATTATATGTTTAGTCTGTATTGTCTGTCCTCCTCTTGGTGTTTTCCTTTAGAGCTAGTGGTGCGGACTAGTGTTCCCACCGCCCTATTCACTATCTAGGGCTCATCTTAGGGAAAGCCAGGGTTTTAGGCACGTGATCGGCGTACGGGTGAGGAACCCATCTAGGGACGTCAGGGCAGTCAGGTGCCAGCCTCAAGGTGAGATAGGGGTCACCACCTTTCCCTTGGAAAGGGCCTTCCTCTTTCCCTCCCTTTGTGTCACGTATGTGATAGGCACGCCGGTCGTGATAACTCCTTAGTAACATGGCCTTTTCTTAGACAACCAAAACACGGTTGGTTCTCCAGTAAGAAATTTTTTCTTTTCTTCTGGGGACTTCTCCTTCGATTGTTTGCACTTATGTATGGATGGTTTTCTCCACAGAACATACACTTGAAGGTAGTCTGAAGATTTGTCGGCTCTGTCTCTCTACTGCTCCCAGTAGTTACTTTTAACTGACTCTCATAGGTATCTGGACCTTTAGCGGCTGTGTTGTTTACAAAGCTAGTTGCTCTTGCACGTCTTATCTCTCGTAAAGACCTTTATTAGAAGGATTTTAAGACATAAGATGATGTTACTGGATTACATGCTATCCGTGCTTATTTATTGAGGAATTCAGAAACTCTTTAAAACTTGTGAAGTTCTTAACTAGATCTAACTGTTCAGTCACATAGCGATTCCATCTAGAAGCGACTTCTTCAGGTAGCTTAGTTAGCATCCTGTGGTTTTCTAGATAGTCGTTCTTAAGAGAATACCGATACTTTCTTTCCTTCCTCAGTATCTTTAGGTATTGAGTAGTGTTAAGCGAACTTGTGTTTTAAGTTCGGCGTCTAAAGTTCGGGATCAGGTTATTGAAGAATCGCGTTATGGATTCCGCTACCCCGGACCATAACTTGGTCCGGGGTAGCGGAATCCATTACGCGATTCTTCGATAACCTGATCCCGAACTTTAGACGCCGAACTTAAAACACAAGTTCGCTCAACACTAGTATTGAGGATTTATCTTTCTTTGGACGTTCTTCATGTAGTGGAGTAGGATGGCGTCCTTTGCAAATGCTACATGTGGCTCTTTTATTACACTCCTTAAGTAACATGGCCTTTTCTTAGACAACCAAAACACAGTTGGTTCTCCAGTACAAATTTTTTCTTTTCTTCTGGGGCCTTCTCCTTCAATTGTTGGCACTTATTTATGGATGGTTTTTTCCACAGAACATACACTTGAAGGTAGTCTGAAGATTTGTCGGCTCTGTCTCTCTACTGCTCCCAGTAGTTACTTTTAACATACTCTCGTAGGTATCTGGACCTTTAGCTGCTGTGTTGTTTGCAAAGCTAGTTGCTCTTGCACGTCTTATCTCTCTTAAAGGCATTTATTAGAAGGATTTTAAGACATAAGATGATGTTACTGGATTACATGCTATCCGTGCTTATTTATTGACGAATTCAGAGAACTCTTTAAAACTTGGGAAGTTCTTAACTAGATCTAACTGTTCAGTCACATAGCGATTACATCTAGAAGCGACTTCTTCAGGTAGCTGAGTTAGCATCCTGTGGTTTTCTAGATAGTCGTTCATAAGAGAATACTGATACTTTAGTTCCTTCCTCAGTATCTTTAGGTATTGAGGATTTATCTTTCTTTGGACGTTCTTCATGTAGTGGTGTAGGATGGAGTCCTTTGCAAATGCTACATGTGGCTCTTTTCTTACACTCCTTAGTAACATGGCCTTTTTTTAGACAACCAAAACACAGTTGGTTCTCCAGTACAAATTTTTTCTTTTCTTCTGGGGACTTCTCCTTCAATTGTTGGCACTTATGTATGGATGGTTTTCTCCACAGAACATACACTTGAAGGTAGTCTGAAGATTTGTCGGCTCTGTCTCTCTACTGCTCCCAGTAGTTACTTTTAACATACTCTCGTAAGTATCTGGACCTTTAGCTGCTGTGTTGTTTGCAAAGCTAGTTGCTCTTGCACATCTTATCTCTCTTAAAGGCCTTTATTAGAAGGATTTTAAGACATAAGATGATGCTACTGGATTACATGCTATCCGTGCTTATTTATTGACGAATTCAGAGAACTCTTTAAAACTTGTGAAGTTCTTAACTAGATCTAACTGTTCAGCCACATAGCGATTCCATCTAGAAGCGACTTCTTCAGGTAGCTTAGTTAGCATCCTGTGGTTTTCTAGATAGTCGTTCATAAGAGAATACTGATACTTTCTTTCCTTCCTCATTATCTTTAGGTATTGAGTAGTGTTGAGCGAACTTGTGTTTTAAGTTCGGCGTCTAAAGTTCGGGATCAGGTTATCGAAGAATCGCGTTATGGATTCCGCTACCCCGGACCATAACTTGGTCCGGGGTAGCGGAATCCATTACGCGATTCTTCAATAACCTGATCCCGAACTTTAGACGCCGAACTTAACACAGAAGTTTGCTCAACACTAGTATTGAGAATTTATCTTTCTTTGGACATTCTTCATGTAGTGGTGTAGGATGGCGTCCTTTGCAAATGCTACATGTGGCTCTTTTTTTACACTCCTTAGTAACATGGCCTTTTCTTAGACAACCAAAATACAGTTGGTTCTCCAGTACAATTTTTTTATTTTCTTCTGGGGACTTCTCCTTCAATTGTTGGCACTTATGTATGGATGGTTTTCTCCACAGAACATACACTTGAAGGTAGTCTGAAGATTTGTCGGCTCTGTCTCTCTACTGCTCCCAGTAGTTACTTTTAACTTACTCTCGTAGGTATCTGGACCTTTAGCTGCTGTGTTGTTTGCAAAGCTAGTTGCTCTTGCACGTCTTATCTCTCTTAAAGGCCTTTATTAGAAGGATTTTAAGACATACGATGATGTTACTGGATTACATGCTATCCGTGCTTATTTATTGACGAATACAGAGAAGTCTTTAAAACTTGGGAAGTTCTCAACTAGATCTAACTGTTCAGTCACATAGCGATTCCATCTAGAAGCGACTTCTTCAGGTAGCTTAGTTAGCATCCTGTGGTTTTCTAGAAAGTCGTTCAGTACTTCCAGTCCTTGAACATGTGGGATGGCATTGCTGCATGCTTGCTTGAAGTCACTGTACTCTTGAAGTCTGAATTGTTCTTTAGGACCTATTTTAGGCCAGTTATAAAATTTCTTTCTAAAAGCTCTTTGTACTAAGAAAGGATGACCATATCTTGCATTTCATTTTTCCCAAGCTTCCTTGTAGGTTTCTTTGTCTTTTCTATAGAAATTACCCTCCAGAACTTTCTTTGCTTCCCCACCAACATATCTCAAAAGGTAGAATAACTTGTCAATTGGACTGAAGCAATGATGCTCAATGATCATTTCAAAACTTGCCTTCCACTCTATGAACTTCAGTACGTCTCCTGAAAATACAGTGGGTTCCAGCATGGGAAGTCTAGCAAGGATAGTTCTCTGTTGTTCTGTTGGGACAATAGTTGCAACAGTCTCCTGAGCATTACCGTGACATCTAGGAATAGAATCATCCTGTTCTAATTTGTCACTTAGTTCTGAATTAGGTGATTCCTTTTCTTTATCTTTTCTGGTAGAGATAGAGGGTAAATTCACACACGTTTTTCCTAAAACTGGACTAGGCATAAGGATAATAACTTTTTTCCTCACTGCAAGCTGGAGATTTCCTTTCATTCTCTTGAATGTATGAAGGAAAATATGAGTCCTTTTCTTTACTTAGCACAGAGTTGAACCTATGACTACTCTAAATCATATCTTCCTCATGTACTCTGAGTCTGGCTTCTATGATCTTAACTTCTTTCTGCCTTTCCAGACTTTTCATCTGTTGGCGCTGTGCTTTCATTTCAGCTTCCATATGATGGCGCTGTGCCTCCTTTTCAGCCATCAGTTGGAGCTGCGCCTCGATGGCAGCTTCCAACTCAACTTATGCTCTCTTGACAGCAAGTTGTTCAGCTAATTCCTTTCTTTTGGCTGAAGTATTTGAGGACTCTGATATGTGGGTGGCACTTCTGCTAGCAAAGGAAGTCACACTTGAGATTGTGGTTCCACCTAAGGACCTAGCATAGTCTCTCATAAAAAGCTCATTCATTCTACTTCTTGCTTTAACTTCATCATAATTAGCTGTAGATGAAAGTTCTCTCATGAGCTTTACTAAATCTTTAGTGACTGCAGTACATGTGTCCATGTTCCTTACAATATCCTGGGAAGGTAAACGACCGCAGGTTGACATATGCTGCCATAAGCTCTGATTCAGATTCTTCAACCATCTCTACCATATCACTCAAGTTCCTTTTTATACTTTCTTGCTTTAGCTTTCTACAAATGTCTTTAATGTATGATTTCCACCTATCATACATCCGGGCAAACTTTTTCTCTTTTAATGCTGCTTCTTGCTCAAAAATTTCCAGCATCATTGAGGTCGGTTTTCTGGCACGTGATGAACGTCTTAGTTCATCTGTTTGGGCTATATTTGTTTGAGGCAAGACTAATGCTGCATCAGACTCTTCTACCTCAGACAGGTTCCCTTGCTCTTCCCTCTCTACTCTATCTATCTTTGTATCCTCTTGATGTGATGCGATGCTCTGCGCTGAGTTGCGATGCTCTTTGCAGACTTGTGATGATCTGTGATGACTTGCGATGTGCTGGCTTGGATACGCTGCTGCAGGCTTTGGGCCTAGTGGCAGGAAAATAGCTGACTGCAGTACGGGGTCTCTCCGTGAATAGCGGTGCAGGCACTCAAGCTCTGAACTTTGGCCTCCCACCATGTGTCTCTTTCTCTCTCTAGGAGAGAAGGGTTGCAGGAGGGTTGGCTCTCTTTCTGTGACTATTTTGCCTTTGCCGTTATGCCACTTTAAGAGTCGGCTGCAGTTTGACTAATGCACATGTTCTATGGCCTTTATGGTAGCTCCACTGAGATGTCTTTGCTTGCTCACTCAGGGAACAGTTTCTGCGCGGCGGTATATGCTGGCGCTCTGCTGCTCTAATGTGATTTTTACTGTGCAAGTTGAGGAGTGCTATCGCTTCGCCCTCTAAAGGGCTATAGTTCCACTGTGGCAGGCGCAGCACTATGAAGTGCCTTTTGCACTCTGACTTTTAGTCTAACCAGACTGTCTAGCGCCGTTCTATGGAAACAGTAGGTTTAAAGAGCACACCAAATGCTTCAAATAACTTCTTTATTAACTTCAACTTTTCTTCATATATAATACTTCCGCCTCCGCAGCAGATAGTCAATGTACAGGTCTTAGCTGGCCAGTAGAGTTGAACGGACACCTGAATGTTCGGGTTCGACCGAACTTCAGAAAAAAGTTCGAGTTCGGGACCCAAACTTGAACCGAATTTGACCCCGAACCCGAACCCCATTGAAGTCAATGGGGAACTGAACTTTTGAGCATTAAAATGGCTGTAAAATTGTCATGGAAAGGGCTAGAGGGCTGCAAATGACATCAAAATGTGGTTAAGAGCATGGCAAGTGCTATGCAAACAAATGTGGATATGGAAATGACTTTAAATAACATAAATAGGTAAAAAATAAAATAAATAATCTTGATCTAGCACAGGGGTAGGCAACCTCCGGCTCCCAGCTGTTGTGAAACTACAATTCCCAGCATGCTCCATTCATTTCTATGAGAGTTCTTAGAAGAGCAGAGCAAGTATGAATACTGGGAGTTGTAGTTTCACAAGAGCTGGGAGCCGGAGGTTGCCCACCCCTGATCTAGGAGGGCGAGGTCCATATGGAGTAGGAGGTTGAGGAGGCGGTGGATGTGGCGGTGTAGGTAGAAGTGGCGGTGGAGGAGGCGGAGGAGGTAGCCTACACTGCTTTTTGGTTTCAATTTTATTTTTAAAATTAGGGTACACCCCAAAACATTGGGAAATATAACCTGTAATAACCCCCTCCAGTCATGCTAAACACACGCTCAGACAATACACTGGCTGCAGGGCAGGCCAGCACCTCCAAGGGGTAAAGGGCAAGCTCAGGCCATGTGCCCAATTTGGAGACCCAGAAGTTGCAGGGGCTGACCCCTGTCAGTCAGTTCGTGTAAAATCCTAAAGTTTGGTACGAACCCGAACTTTACAGTTCGGGTTCACTCAACCCTACTGGCCAGCTATACCTACCAGAGATTATTCTTCGATTGATGGCAAAATTCCCAGTGACTAATTCCCTTTAAATAAATCTTGCTTATTTACAATATATTAAGCAATAGAGCTGTAATCTACACCAGCACACCCTGCATGTCCTTAAAGATCTTGTGTTATCTGGATTGCTGCCATGCTCCTGGTCATGTATAAATACAGAGGGACATAGTACAATAGTACAGCCAGAGTTGTGACCACAGGGGCGCAGAATGGCTCTGAACATTGCTTCGACTCTTCTCCTGGCTACAGGACTCACCCTCCTAATTTATCTCATTAAATGGTGGAGTAGAATCAACCAGAAGAACCTACCCCCAGGACCAACACCTCTACCAGCCTTGGGGAGCATCCATCAGCTAAGCACCTCAGAACTACCACAGTCTTTAGTTAAGGTATGTACACTTACCTTCTATTTTACCCTAAGTAGGACATGGGTTTCATATTAATTCCCACCATAAATCTCTTCAGGAAGTCAGGATGATCCAGCAATAGACAAGGGAAGCCTTAGGGAATTCATAATCCCCGCAGCTGCTTTTCAAGTCCATCATCATATACAAGATATTTTATGACAGTCTGTATCTGATGCTCAAGATGCCATAAACGGCAGCCTATATTCTGCTGATAAATCCAGAGTAAAAAGGGAATTTGATGCGCGGACTGCTGTCCTGTTGTGTTATGAAATCAATCCTGCCTAAGATGGGAGATACCTGATGTTAAGGAAATGATGTGCAGTATATATAAAAATGTGTACAGAGCAAATTATAACATAGGTTTCTCTATGAAAAATTAAAGGGTCATCTACTTTCGGCAACACAGTTTTGTTAGAAGGATCCTGTGACAGTAAGTAGATGACGGTGTGCCCCCACTGCATGAAGCATCAGCAATCAGCTGTTATGTAAAGCCAGCAGCAAATGTTCAATGTGCCTGTAGCACCACCACAGGGGAAATAAAGTATTACACGGTGACCACTAAAATGAATAAGCTAAGTGCAGTGCATTTTGAGTTTTCCAGAGAGGTGTTCTTTGTAGCTGCTCTCCTCTCTAGCTACTAAAGGAGAGCAATAAAATGCTACCCTTTCCCCTGTATTAACAACCTGATGGTTCATTACTAGCCTTTGCAGAAATCATATCCCAGTCTCATGAGATCCAGAAAGGAAAGCAATTCCTACATAAGTCTTTTAGTTGAGGTGTTTTCGATCCCACTGGACAGGATCATCTTTTCTAGGTGTACAGCTCTAGTGATTAGCGGCATAAGCAATATTCATTTTCGCGATATTGCGCAAATTGTTCACTTAATATTCACAATAAATTTGTGAATTCTAAAAATCTTGACCTCGTCATTATTTTCTCAGTTGCGCAAATCGGCACTAATGATGCACAAATGTTTTGCACAATACATGCAACTTCACGTTATCAGGTCTGAGTAGATATTACTGATTGGTGCACTAAGTATTGTTGTTACATCACAGCACTATGTCTGTAGCATGTATGTATGGGCAGCAGAGAAATAGTAATTCCTATCACACTACCTAACACCCTGCACTGGAACCTATCAGCTACACTATATCACCATCTAACCTACACTGACTATCTCCCATTAACTATCAGTATTTCATATATATATATAAGCTAACTAACCATCTAATGTAATTGGATAAGGAATAGGATCCAGATGAAAGCACAGAGCACAGCAATGTCACTGCTCTCTCTTTCAGAACTGCAAAAGAAACAGCAGAAAATGGCTGATGGGACGGTTCTTATATAGTAAGGGGTAGGCAACTTTCCTATTGGTTGCTAGGGATGTTGCTAAGCTCAGACAAAGACATTGCAGCCTTCTCATTGGCCCACAAGCAAGATGGGAGGTTACTGATAAAAAAAAAATCTTGAATATTCATGATTACGGATATATAGCCTCTATATTCTACTTTTTTGCGAATTGCCGATATTCGTGATCAAAATTTGTGATTATACATCTCCTGTACAGACCCGTAAAACTCTCAAATAAAAACAGTAACAAGTGTTAAATTTACAATTTTTTATGTTTTCTATATCTGTCTAGCTGAGTGAGACATATGGACCTGTCTATACCCTCTACATAGCCAATATTCGGACGATAGTACTGATTGGGTACGATGCTGTGAAGGAAGCATTGGTGGACCGCAGCGATGCTTTTAGTGACAGGGGAGACACAGGAGCTGGAGAATTTTTTGCTAAAGGTTTTGGTAAGATGGTAAAGTAAAAGAATAAAATACGTTTTTATTTATTTCAATGTGAATTATCACAGTGTATGATGCTGTGAAAGTATACTTCTCTCACAGTAAGTGTAGAATGTGTGAAAGAGGCCAAAATGTGAACCAACCTACTAGTTGAGATGAGCGAAGTTTTAAAAAATTCAATTCGGCAACTTAGCCGAAGTTCACCAAGAAATTTGATTTGTTACAAATGAATTTGTCGCGAATCACTATAAATCAGGTATACCCCGACCACTCTGCCTTAGAGTACAGCCACACGGAGCTGCTGTGCTGCGGACAGGTTGCGGCCATGCTACAGTAAAGAACAGCATGGCCAATTAGCCCACAGCTGCCTTTTATTTAATAATAAAGACCACACTGTATAGTTCTTCTTCATTGTTAATGGCCGCAGCACCTTTAATGCACCTTTAAACAGGGGCTGTTGCTAGTATGGGGTTTGACTGGTTAGGTGGGGGGGACAATATGCATATTATTACTGTTCTGGCCTGCAATCTTATGCAGGTTATTTGACAGTAAACATTGAATATTAATCTGCTCTGACATACCCACTTCTCCAACCGCATCACTCTCCTTCCCTACAAGTGGGAGCTCTTCTTCTGCCATCTGCTTTTTCTACTTTACCACATCATCTAATATCGATGAGAATATTTCATCAGGAACCTCCAGCTCCTCCTCTCTTTCTGCATCTTTCTAACTTTTCGAGGACATGACGACTTTAAAGGATGATTTGGAAGAAGTAAACCCAGCAAAATATGAGGATGGTCATCATAAAAAAATGGCCTCCCTAAGAGGTGCAGACTGGATGGTATTGGTTGGCAAGCTGGCAGTGGAATAATAAAGGTTACATATTATCAGTATTGAATTACATGTCTTAGTTTACGGCTGATGTAGGAATAAGTAAATGTTGGAAAAAATAAATAAAACTTTATAGAATAAGTCTCCCTACACTCTCCCTGTAGTCTTCCTACACTCCCCCTGCACTGTCCCTGCACTCTCCCTTTCCAATATTGTCCTATTAATCATTTTCAGCAACACTGTCTCTAGCGCATAGCGCATGCCACGTCTCTCCCTACCACTAAGGATGAGGGTTTTATAGGGCTGAGACATCACAGGCGATGGCTATTTGCGGATTGGCTGGCTGCATAGCATTATGGGCGACCTTGTGTTCCCGGGCTTCTTACTTTCACTTTGTAACATATGCAGCCGCCATTTTAGGAAAACCTGATTCGTTACCACGAAGAGAGAGAAAATTCGGATTTGTTTCTATTCAAAGTTTTCCTAAACTTCAGACCGAATTCCTTCTCTTCGAATGCTTGACCTAGCTCAAGACTACCAACTACTTCAAGTTACTGTAATGGTTCCCACTGTGGATGAAAATATGTTGCTATTTTTGGATGAAAATGCCCATGATTTTCTAAATCTGGACAACTCATTTAATGAATGTGTCAGAAAATCTCCTACTGTTTAAATTAAGTTTTATGTTTGTTTTTAAAGAATTGTTGGTGATTTTGATTTACTGTAAATTTTTCATATATATTTAAAATAAATGTTAAAATATTGCAGTTTTTGAGCTGGCTACTAAAGGTGTCTGGTTGGCCAAGAGCCAATTACTTTGTCACGAAGCAAATTTTTTTGTAAGTAGCAGGTGCAATTACAGGGACCTGCGATAGCGCCACCCTCCTCATTGTACTCCTCAGATGCCGCATTCGTACATGATCTTGGCATCTGAGTGTAAATTTAACAATAATAAAAATGAAATTAAAAACTTACCGCCTCCATTTACTCGCGACGGGCCAGCCACCGCCATCTTGCTTGAAGATGTCGGCCGAAATACTGCACGGGATTTCGGCAGAGATCTTCAAGCAAGTTGGAGGCTGGCGGAACGTAGCGAGCAAATGGAAGAGGTACATTTGAATCTTTTTGTTTTTTATACTATTTCAGGTTAAATCAACTCGCTGACACGAAGCACAAGGAAATTCAGTTTCTAAGCAAATCGAATTTATCCTGAAATTCGGATCGAATTCCACTTTGTGCGATTCGATTCGCTCATCTCTAGTGTTTATGTGTTGTCAATGGGGATAGAGGAGAACAACGCTTCTTTACACCTCTTATGCCGTTTATCTCCAGGAAGAAAAGCTTGAGTGAAAAATGAATTTGCCTGACCCTTCTACTGTATATGTCATCTTTGTCTGGGGAGAGTCTGGAACCCTCATAACATAATACACATAATGCTGTTGGCTTGGCCCTTTGAAAAAGGGCCATTTTCCATTAATACTCTAAGAAATGTAAGGTTCCTAAGCCTTATGATAAACTGACACTTCATCTTTCATAGAGATCACTTTCCAGTAGTCATTTCCTACTGTAATCAAAGGCAGGATTACAAAGACAGATAACACCTATATACTGCTAACACGGTATCTAATATTAACAATCGGTGACATCAAAGCTTATGAACTTCCATCTTTGTACACTGACCTCTGCAATAACCATGTCTTGTGCATTGACTCTGCAGACTTAATGACTGCTGTAAAGCATGTATCTAAATGCTGTTAAAAGCAGCTCAGGCAAGATGGCCGCCTCATAATCATGTACAGGAAATTAAATAAATCTACCATCAGAAAATAAGAACAGATTATATATTTAAAAAAAAGAATCTGCTTCAGTATCTGGTTTTAATTAGAAAAAAATATAGTATACTCCCTTTAATTGTATTCTTGAACTTATAGGGGTCATTGCAAGCAGTGGGGAAAGGTGGAAAATTCTTCGTCGTTTCTCTCTGACAACGTTGAGAAATTTTGGAATGGGAAAGAGGAGCATTGAAGAAAGAATCCAAGAAGAAGCCCAATGTCTTGCTGAGAAATTTATGAAGGATAAAGGTGGGTGAAGTTCCAAAGATATCTGTCTCCGACACTCAGGCCATACATATCCACAGATCCGTAAAAAAAACGCATCCCTTCCGTGTGCAATCTGAATTTTTCTCAGTCCTAATAAATATTAATGGCTATTCCTGTCCGCAAAAACAGACAATAGGACACGTTCTAAAATTTGTAGGACGTATATACGAATGCGGACAGCACACGGTTGATTCATTTTTTTTTTGCGGACCCATAGAAATGATGGGTCTATGTGCACAAGACACACTATGAGTGTCCAATAGGTGTGGGCCCTACCTTTAGGACCTGCTTCTATCTCCAGAACAGGACATGGTCACACTCAGCCTGGAGTGGAGAAGAAGCTGAGCATGCACAGCTCTCTGCTAACAACTCAGTGGTACTGTACTTTCAAAAATAGCTGAGCAGATGGACTTGGCTAATTTTGGAAGTGCTATTAAAATGAACGGCGAGAGCCACACAAGCACAAATACCTCTCTAATACCAAATCGGGGCAACGGGGCTCCTTTCTGTAGACAGATGGGACTTATACCTATCTGATATTTATAGCATATTTTGTGGATATGCCATAAATGACTGAGATAAGAATACCAATTTAAAGCAATAATTAACCTTTTTTTTTTACTAACAGATGCTCCAAGTGACCCAACATATATATTACGATCTGCTGTTTCTAATGTCATTTGCTCCGTTGTGTTTGGTGAAAGATTTGACTATGAAGATAAAAAGTTTTTGAATCTCTTATTATGTCTTCACGAACTTTTCCAGTTGTTCAACACCCGTTCAGGGCAGGTAAACGTTACAAACTGTCTAACAGGTATATGGGTGCAATGTAATTACCTAGAATTTACACTCTGGAAATGTCTGCCTACCATCTGTCCATTTCATATTTCCAGGCACAGCAACCTGTTAACCTCTTTGGGGACAGTATAGTAATGCACAATGGATGGACCTATGGCTGGATGTCATTGTTTGGATGCCTTTGCTTAGATCAGGGGTGATCACAGTCTTGGTTCAAGATTAAAACAGAACATCAAAATAAAGCTAGTTTCACACTTGTGGCAAGGAACTCTGGCAGACTGTTCCGGTAGAGAACAGCCTGCCAGAGTTCTCCAGATCCTGCATTGCCGGACACTACCGCTTTCCCACCAGACC
This sequence comes from Bufo gargarizans, assembly GCF_014858855.1. NCBI lineage: Eukaryota > Metazoa > Chordata > Amphibia > Anura > Bufonidae > Bufo > Bufo gargarizans. The sequence continues at coordinate 1,124,106 of NC_058088.1, forward strand.
CCATTGACTATGATGATTCAACTTCTACCCGGTAAATATGCTGAGAAACGACAAAAAACACTGTGTGCTGAGTGCTGTGGCATTGCCTGCAGGACCTGTCAGTCAGATAACCCGGCCGCAGGTGTAAAAGAAGCCTAAAGAAACTTTGCAGAAAGTACTAATTAAAAATAGTTTACTATTGAGTACCTACAAGGATGGAGGTGTAAATGTAGCTTCATTTTTATTTATTTATTTAGGATGCACTGAATTAATTAAAAAAATATTTCCTGTGAAGGTTGACATATGCTTTAACCTCATCCTGGGGCAGCGATTTTCATTTATTTATTTTTTGTTGTTTGTTTTTCGCTCCTTGCCTCCCCAGAGCCATATTTTTTATAACCTTATGAAGTCTTTTTTTTTATTATGGGACAAGTTTAACTTTCCAATTCCACAATTTAATATTGCATAGGATGTAGTGGGAAGTGGGAAACAATTCCAAATGTGGCAATTCCGCCACAGTTTTAAGCTTTTTTTTTTTTTTACAGCTTTCACTATTTGGTAAAACTGACTTGTGCTCTTCATTCTCCAGGCCGGTATGAATCCGGCAATACCACATATGTATAGTTTTTCTTGGGTTTTAATACAAAAAAAGATAAAAATACATTATGACCCCCCATAACTTTTTATTGTTCTGTCTATGAAGATTTGGGGGCACATAATATCTTTCGTTTTTGATAACACTATTTTGGGGTGTGTATTATGGATATTAGCTGGAGTTTCATACAGCATGCCCCCGGCAGCTATGGCTCTCGCTCCGCAGCTGGTGCCATCTTTAAAGACCTGATGTCCGTCGTACATATACAGTGGATGGGATGTAGAGAAGAATTTAAAGTCAAGTTTAAAGGGAGTCTTTCACTAGGAAATCACTGATAAACAAGGCACATAACCTTGTAGGCCTAGCTCAGCTGAATGCAATGATATCTTTCACATGTACAAATGAGTATTTAAGTGCCCCAAAGGTGGGCCTAAGCCTCTCTCAGCCAAGCTAGTCCTACAAGACGTAGTACCTGGTCTATCAGTCAATTTGTTGGTAAAATACTTAATTTATAATGTCAATTTTTATACAAACACATTAAAATATGACACTCAACTAACAAAATAATACTGATGCTATGTTTTTTTTTCTGTTACTTGGTTTCTCAATTAGCTCCTTAACATATTCCCCTCCGTAATGCCCTACATTCCTGGTCCTCACCAGAAGATCTTCAAAGTTTTCAACAACCTGAAACAGTTTATTAAGGATATGGTGAAAAGCCACCGAGCCACCCTGGATGAAAACTGCCCTCGTGACTTCATAGACTGCTTCCTCATGAAGATGGAAGAGGTAACATATTTATAGGGTTCCACAGCAGCAAAAATTGAAGTATCTTTGAAAAAAAGATGTTGAAAGCATTGATTCTATTGGTTGCCATGGGCAACACTGCACTTTTTATTCACTCCAAGTCCTACTGTATTACATCAGCAACCAGTGTGTAGGGATTTGATAATATTTGGAAATTTAAATAACAGCAAAAAGAAAAAAAGAATCCAGACTTTGTAATAATTGATCATTAAAATAATGATAGAATTATATTTTTTTTTTTAAGGAAAAAAAGAACCCAGACACCGAATTTCATGATGAGAACCTAGAGGGGACAATATTAGATTTATTCTTTGCTGGAACAGAGACTACAAGTATGACATTGAGATATTGTTTTATTATACTCTTGAAACATCCGGAAATACAAGGTGATTAGTCTGATGTATTATTTTTATTTTTTATAATACAGTACACATACAGTTGTGTGGCTATAGAAGTAATGCTGCTTTCACATCTGCGTTTTCCTTTCCAGGTTTGAGATACGGCAGAGGATCTCAAAACCAGAGGAAAACGCATCCGTTTGAATAATACAACCAGCTGCATCCGTTCAGAATGGGTCCGGTTGCATTATTTTGAAAATTAACATGCCAGATACTATTGAAAGTCAATGGGCACCAGATCCGTTTTTTTGTGTCTGAAAAAATGGATCCGGCACCATTGACTTAAAAGGTTTAGTTTCCCATGCCAAACACAAAAACACTTCTTGCGATTGCCCCGCTCCCTGCCATTGTACCCCTCAGATGCCGGGTTTATACATGATCGCAGAATCTGATATTAATAACAGTGTAAAATGTTAAAAATGGGCAGGCCACCATCATCTTGCTTGAAGATCTGGCGAGAAAATCTCGCGCGACTCAAGATGACATAAACAGGCCGTCACCATGCATGGGATTTCGGCCGAGATCTTCAAGTAAGATGGCGGAGGCCAGCCCGTAGTTTTTTTTGTTTTTTACATTATTTCAGGTTAAATTGATTTACTATCGTGAAGCAGATAATAAATATATTCACAATTACCTTCCATTTGTTATAATGGCTCGTTTTGTCTAGGGAGCAATCATTAAGAGAAATAAAATGGCCGCCGTCCTACTAGTACACACAAAACCTGTCCTAATCCCACAGCAGGACAAGTTGCTTCACCATAATGAGCCATAGTGCTGCATCATCCTCTCTGCTCTGGTTGTCAGGAATCATGATTCTGAATACAGGTGAATCTCTGTGGGAATGGAAATGATGAGGAGACATGAGAGGAAGGTGAGGTGTGGATAATGAGCAGCAGCACTTGTATGCAGCCTCCATAACCACAGCCTGTCCTGTCCGCCCTCTCTGTACTTCATGTCTCCTCATGAACTAAATTCCCCAGAGATTCAGCTAAAGTTCTTATTATCTGTATTCAGGATCATGATCCCTGACAAGTAGAGAGGAGGAGGAGGATGAGGCAGCTCTGTACCTCAGTGTTGTAAAGTAACTTGTCCTCATGTGTGAGCAGGACAGGTTTTGTGTGAACTGGTGGGACAGCGGCGATTCTGTTTCCCGTGAAGTTTGCTCCACAGACAAAACGAGCCATTATAAATAATAAAAGGTATTTGAGAATATATTTATAATAAAGTAATATTTAAGTGTTTTCATTTTCTTAATTCCTGGAAAACCCCGTTAAATAATCTACCCAGTTCTTTATATGATTATAGGCTGGTTAAGGTGCTGCACATTACCTATTTATACTGTATGTAGTACAGTAAGTCCACTGTGTAATGTACCATTTGTGCAGGGGCTGGGAGACTAAAGGCCCACTTTGCTTAGGGACCCACTGGTGGATTCACCTGTACCATTGTGGCCCAGTCCGAGCCTGATAAGACATAAGACTTTGCTTGCAATTGAACTATGAATACAATTGAACTATGAATGCAATTATTCCCCCTATTGCAAAATATATTTGCAATAGGGGGAAATCAAAAATTATATCACAGAAAAAAATACCCCTAAAATTTAACTTTTACTAAATACGTTTAAGAATAGAATAAAACCCCAAAATCAATTGGACATAAATAATATAAAATCCTTTAATCGTGCCTACACTAATATATATAGTCTTTACCATACTTAAAAGTCCCACACGTTTAGACACATGCCAGTCAGGGGATGTGCTTGATAGCGAATATGTACTAATCGGTCCCTAAGTCACCTACCCCTCCTATATGTAATAAGTGGTCTGGGAGGGACACAATCCCTTAGTTCTGGGTCTGATAACAAAAGTGAATGGTATCAAATAACAGTGAGTTATGGATGAAAACTAACGGTGTTGCTCTGCATTGTTCCGAGTATCTTATATGCTGGTATTGTCGCTTTATTATCCTGCTGATTTGTGGTTATACACGTGCACTGTATGAATATATATCTCAGTGTGGGCACGAGTAAATGATTTTATATTATTTATGTACAATTGATTTTGGGGTTTTGTTCTATTCTTAAACGTATTTATTAAAAGTTAAATTTTAGGATTATTTTTTTCTGTGATATAATTATGGATACAATTAAGCTAATAATGATACTAGTCTGAAAAATATGAGCAATGTTGTGTCTATTATCTTTTACAGAAAAGATCCATAAAGAGATTGACAATGTAATCGGGAAAGATCGTTGTCCATCAATAGAAGACAAGAGTAAAATGCCGTATACAGAAGCTGTAATCCATGAGGTTCAAAGATTTGCTGATATTGCCCCTGCAGGATTGCCTCATTCTGTCAGCAAGGACACAACCTTCAGAGGATATGACATTCCAAAGGTATCTGGGGGAATAAAGCTACTCCTTATGGAGACCGCAAAGTTGGACTAGTGAATATTTGTAAGCCGGACAATCCTTCCTGGGAAAGGGGAAACAGTATCCCCCCCTCTGTCAAAACCCTTTTAAAAAGCTGTGTGCAGATGGGATGCTTCTTCTTATGGAGAAGGTTCTGGTTTTGGCTTATATCTCATTCCTAAGTCATGATTCAAGGCTTGTTGAAAGGGCTACACATTGATATGTAGAGTATCTATCCTATAGGTAGCACTAGAGAGCCAGCTTCTGTTCTCCTGCATAAGAGTTTATTATTATTCTAATCATATAACATACTGTACTAATCTTCTTAATGCTGTGACTGTCTTAGCTGTCTACCTTTTGCTATGTTTTAAGCTAAAGAATCATGCCAGACAATTGACATTTCATTTTAATCCTTACTCTGCTGTTATTAAAAAAGTATACAGTATGTAGGCTTCATGGCTAAGCAGGCTATATACCTTTAGGGGATAGCCATGCTGAGGAAGGTGTGCTGATCTTCTCGGCATCTTGGTTCAATTCTTCCTATCAATTGCTAACTAGAACCAGTTTTTAACATGTTTACTAACTTTCAGGGTACCATGGTGTTTCCAGTCCTGACCTCTGTGTTGAAAGACCCGAAACAATTCAAGAACCCAGAAGAGTTTGATCCTTCACACTTTCTTAACGAGAATGGTTGCTTTAAGAAACATGATGCATTTATGCCATTCTCTACAGGTAACCTGATTAGTTGATCTTTAGTTTTTAGTTAAGCTGAAAAAATTCTGAAATCTATGGCGAAGCTGGGTGAGCTTCATATGAACCTGGGTTTGGTAAAGGAATATATTAGAGGATGTTTGTGGTCATGGATCTATACTGTGTTTTAAGACCAAAACATTCCTTGACAGGGCTTAGAAATCATTTATCTTGCCCTGTCTTTATAGACACACATCATATTAATGTTGCAACCATCATATGAAAAGACATTGCTTCCAATTTGTGGAACGTCTATCAAAAGGTCAGAGGCTAGAACTATTGTCCATAGTAGAAAGCTTTTTCTCATTGACATATCATAACAAGAAGGACAATGCCTTTACTAAAGGGCCCTTTACATGGGCCGAGAATTGCATAGATCATTCAAAACAACGCTTGTAAGGGATGATGTAGCAGTGTCAATGTACCGCTGATTTTTCCGATGAACGAGCGAAACGAGTCACGGGGAGTTATGGGGAAAAGGGAAGCCGTTAGTGATCGCTTCTTACCATCTCTGGAGAAGATCGCTGCATGTAAATAAAACTGACTCCTCTACCAGCGAGCAGCAGATTGTCAGTAAGGAATGCTTCCTTCCCAACAATCTGATGTAGTATCATCCCGTGTAAAGAGACATTAAGTACACAGTACTAATGTAACAGAATTAAATATGTCCCTGAACTATCCCTTTTCAGCACTTATTGAGTTATGATAGCTCATCAGATTTAGCTTCACTGGAGTGGAAAACTACCAGTATCAAATTTAACTTGACTTCTTAATATGTATGCTTGCTGTATCTTTTTAGGCAAACGCATGTGTATGGGAGAAGGTCTGGCTCGCATGGAGCTCTTCCTCTTTCTCACCACCATACTGCAAAAGTTCACCTTGGAGCCTACAATAGACAGAAAGAATCTGAGCATAAAACCAATGCCCAACACCAACGCTTCAAGACCTCATTCATACCAGATGAAGGTTGTCCCTCGGTTATGAGTTGAAGCTTCTTGCATAGAGGAAACCAAGAAGATCTAGAGCATGCAAACAAAAGAAATCTCTAATTTTTAAAGAGGTTTTCTGGGATTTTATTGGTCATCAATATCAGATTGTTGGGGGTCCGACACCCAGCACCCCCGTAGATCAGCTGGTTGAAGAGAAGGCTGCTTGCCATGATCAGTGCAGCTCTTGCACGGCATTTGTCCTTCTCTTCAACCAGCTAATCGGACCCCCGCCATTCTAATATTGATGACCTATTCTGAGGATACACACACTAAAAAAACATGTAAAAAAAAATATCTGAGACTAGTTTCTGGAAAATTCCTTGTAAATTTATGTTGTTTTTAGTAATTGGTCTGGATTACTGAACATAATTTAATATAATTCTAATTTTCTGCAATGATTCAGCATTAATAAAACATTGGACTGCACTGTGTCTCCTGTGTTGTATGCTGCATGTAATTTTTCTTTCATGATTTTTATTTTTTATTTTGTTTAATTGAAGCATGTATGGTGGCTGGCTGGTACACTAAGCTAAATCATGTGTTTGGCTTGTTGAATGTGAATTATTTTGGATAAAGTTTCTTTGTGTATCTAAAGCTGTGCATAACTATGGCTAGGCTGAGTTCACACTTCAGTTATTTGATCAGTTATTTCTATTAGTTATTGTGAACTGAAACCCATAGTGAAGCCTACTCAGAGATCAGGTGTAATGGAAAGATCCGCACCTGTTCTGTCTTTTTGACTCGCACCTGGTTTTCGCTCACAATCACTGATGGAAATAACTGAGTGAGTTCCTTGTTTTTAAGGTGTTTACTCCACTGCAGTTCATGCTTTGCATGCAGGTGCCTGGTCATGCAGGTTGTGCTAAGTTTCAGAACGTTAATGCCTCGCTTCAGGCTCTGATGGCACAGCGTGCAAACCACTCGGGTCTTGTCGTCAGCACATTGTTTTAAGAAGTGCCATGCCAGGGAACTCCTTGAAGCTGCCTTTGGGGTGCTCGTTCCCAGATGGCGGTCAGTAGCAGGCGGAGTCTCTTGGCGGCGGGTGTTCTGCTTTTGCCCACTGCTCACTCTTTTGCTACGCTGTTGGCTCGGTCTCACCACTGCCTCTTCCTCCGAACAGTGAAAGTCAGTGGCACGACCTTCATTCCATGTGGGGTCTAGGATCTCATCGTCCCCTGCATCGTCTTCATCCCTGACCTATTGTTCAGTCTGCACACTCCAGAAAGACGCAGCAGTTGGCACCTGTGTTTCGTCATCATCAGAGACGTGCTAAGGTGGTATTCCCATGTCCTCATCATCAGTCAGTGCATTCTATGTCTTCCACCGCTGGGGAAGGGCTAGTTGGATGCCCTTGGGAAACCCTGCCAGCAGAGTCTTCAAACAGCATAAGAGACTGCTGCATAACTTGAGGCTGAGACAGTTTCCCTGGTATGCATGGGGGTGATGTGACAGACTGATGGGCTTTGTTTTCAGGCGCCATCTGTGCGCTTTCTGCAGAATACTGGGTAGGAGATAATGTGAACGTGCTGGATCCACTGTCGGCCACCCAATTGACTAATGCCTGTACCTGCTCAGGCCTTACCATCCTTAGAACGGCATTGGGCCCCACCAAATATCGCTGTAAATTCTGGCGGCTACTGGGACCTGAGGTACACTAGGACGTGTGGCTGTGGCAGAACGGCCACGTCCTCTCCCAGCACCAGAGGGTCCACTAACACCACCACGACTATGTCCGCATCCCTTACTAGATGTTTTCCTCATTGTTACCGTTCACCACACACAATAAGAAAAAAATTATTTGGCCCAATGTATTGAATTCAAATTCAGGCCTTTTTTTACAGACACCTAACACTATCTGGCTATGTATTTAGGTACCGTATTACACTAATACAGGCACAGCAGTAACGACAGATTTAGCTGAATATAAATTGTAGGCCTAGTATTTAGGCGCTGGATGACAGGTATACGTTTGCGGACAGAATTAAACTTGGAAATGCACGGTAGCGTGTGAAGTTATTGATGACGACCCTATCCGCACCTTCAATCTAATATACCCATTTATGGATAGATTTAAAGTAGGCCTGATACAGCAGAAACCACTGATTTAGGGAATTGCTAAGTTGGGAATTGTATTTCAACCCAGAACAAAAACTGTGCTTTGGCGGACACTAAATGAATTGACCAGCCACAGCAATAAACACAGATTTAGGCTACTTTCACACTAGCGTTCGATCGGATCCGTTCTGAACGGATCCGATCATAATAATGCAGACGGAGGCTCCGTTCAGAACGGATCCGTCTGCATTATATTGGCATATAAAAGCTAAGTGTGAAAATAGCCTCGGACGGTTCCGTCCAGACTTTCAATGTAAAGTCAATGGGGGACGGATCCGCTTGAAGATTGAGCCATATTGTGGCATCTTCAAACGGATCCGTCCCCATTGACTTACATTGTAAGTCTGGACGGATCCGCACGCCTCCGCACGGCCAGGCGGACACCCGAACGCTGCAAGCAGCGTTCAGCTGTCCGCCTGTCCGTGCGGAGGCGAGCGGAGCGGAGGCTGAACGCCGCCGGACTGATGCAGTCTGAGCGGATCCGCATCCATTCAGACTGCATCAGGGCTGGACGGAAGCGTTCGGGTCCGCTCGTGAGCCCCTTCAAACGGAGCTCACGAGCGGACAGCCGAACGCTAGTGTGAAAGTAGCCTTAGCTGAATATAAATTTTAGGGCTATTATTTAGGCGCTGGGTGACAGGTATACGTGCAGGAACAGAATTAAACTTGGAAATGCACAGTAGCGTGTGTGTGAAGTTATTGAGGATGACACTATCCGCACCTTCAATCTAATATACCCTTTTATGGATAGATTTAAAGTAGGCCTGATATAGCAGAAACCACTGATTTAGGGAATTGCTAAGTTGGGAATTGTATTTCAACCCAGAACAAAAATATATCCTTTGCCAGACAGCAGACAGTATTACAATTGGCTGGCCACAGCTGAAACACCAGATTTAGGGTACTGCTATTTTGGCAATTGTATTTCACCCCTCAATAAAATAGCAAGCACAGCCAAGCCCCTGATGTAGGATATAGCAAAAAAAATACCACACTATTGATGGTTAAATGCACTTGGTGTGACAGCTTCACCCTGATGTAGGATATAGCCAAAAAATAACCACACTATTGAGGGTTAAATGTACTTGGTGGCAGCTTGTGCTGGCGCACCACAAGACACAAAATGGCCGCCGATCACCCCAGAAAAAAGTGAATGAAAAACGCTCTGGGCAGCCTAAAGACAGTGAGCAATTGAATAGCAGCAGTTCAATCATCCACAGCTGCAGATCGATCTCTGAATGAAGTCTTTTGGAGGAGTTAATCACTGCCTAATCTCGCCTTAACTTTGCAGTTGCAACCTCTCCCTACACTGTTCAGAGCAGAGTTACGTGCGGTGCAACGTGACTCCAGCTTAAATAGAGGCTGGGTCACATGCTGCACTGGCCAATCACAGCCATGCCAATAGTAGGCATGGCTGTGACGGCCTCTTGGGGCAAGTAGTATGACGCTTGTTGATTGGCTGCTTTGCAGCCTTTCAAAAAGCGCCAAGAAAGCGACGAACACCGAACCCGAACCCGGACTTTTGAGAAAATGTTCGGGTTCGGGTCCGTGTCACGGACACCTCAAAATTCGGTACGAACCCGAACTATACACTATTTCTATCTGTTTCTTTTCTGAACAGATCCGTATGTAATAAACCCTCACTATCCTTGTTTAATAGCGTATCGAGAAAACTGACCTGCATCTGACTATATGTGATCGTAAATCTCAAGCCAGGTATCATGTTATTAATGTACTCATGGATAGTGTTGATAACTAATATTCGAATTTCAAATTTTTATTGCAAATATAGGTACTATATTTTGAATATAGTGATATATATTCTCAATTTTGAATATTCCATTTTTTTTTATCAGTACACACGATCCCTCCCTGCTTCTAGCTTGTGGGCCAATGAGAAGGCTGCAGTATATTTGACTTTAGGAGTAGTGTTGTTTGCGAATTTTCGTAATGCAAAATATTATTACACTCCAGAAATACATCCAGGCCCCTCTTGAATTCCTTTATTGTACTCACCATCACCACCTCCTCAGGCAGAGAGCTCCATAGTCTCACTGCTCTTACCGTAAAGAATCCTCTTCGATGTTTGTGTACAAACCTTCTTTCCTCCAGACGCAGAGGATGTCCCCTCGTCACAGTCACAGTCCTGGGGATAAATAGCTGATGGGAGAGATCTCTGTACTGACCCCTGATATATTTATACATATTAATTAGATCTCCCCCTCAGTCGTCTTTTTTCTAAAGTGAATAACCCTAATTTTGATAATCTTTCAGGGTACTGTAATTGCCCCATTCCAGTTATTACTTTAGTTGCCCTTCTCTGAACCCTCTCCAGCTCTGCTATGTCTGCCTTGTTTACAGGAGCCCAGAAGTTGTAGAACTATGTTTCCATCACGGGCATCTATGTCCCTTTTGATGCAACCCATTACCTTATTGGCCTTGGCAGCCGCTGCCTGACACTGGACCGCTTAGTTTGCTGTTTTTCAAAATTTCTAGGTCTCACCTCATGTGATATGAAGTAATATCACGTATGAAACGTTCAATTTTCTGTATGTTATATAGAAATTTCTTTGAAAATTCTAATAAAAATTATTTTGTTCTAAAGATAATACAAACGGATCCTTTCTGAACGGATGCATGTGGTTGTATTATCTGAATGGATCCGTTTGTGCAGATCCAAGACGGATCCGCACCAAACGCGAGTGTGAAAGTAGCCTCAGAAAGTACTGTTTCTTGTTTGTTTTGTGTTATGTATCTGTCTTATTAGGTTACTTAACGACTTCTAAATCTGATCTTGGATTTATAGGACCACACTTCTATTAATCAGTCCTGTTACCATTTCTTGAAAATACCATCTGCTAATCATTAGTGGCTGTTATTGCAAACTACTGCTTGGGGATCCCTTTGCAAGGTTCACACCCTCATGAATAAAATCCCATAGACTCCACAATTTAGTTTAACCCTAAACCTAATCCAATAATGACACATCTGGGGAGTGGTGTCTGTGCAGTAGTGTCTCTGTTATGACACAATCACTGAATATGTAGTCAAGTGTGACCCTTGTCACACTTGTACCTTGTACTTGTACCCAATTTCTATTCCAGGTTTTTAGATTTCTTTTTTTTTACACCCCCTTTAAGCTAGCCTACAGTCACTACATCGCATCCACTATAAAGTCAGTGGCTCTGACTACAATATAGTAATTATACAAAAAATAAAAGTTTCTAATAAAAAAAAAAAAAAAAAAAAATTTCTAGGTCCTTTTCCATGTCAGTGTTTTACCATTTAGTATGTACAGGTAATTTGCATTATTTAAGAGGTCTGGACTGCATAGTGTGTCTTGTGCACTGTATGAACTTTTTTTTAAATTGAGGCTAGTATACTATACTATACAAAAAAACACATTCTCCTTTTTCATTCAAGCTGCATTCTCAGCCATACACTCTTAACCTTCCCCCACCCTGTCCCTCTGCAGCCTCAACATTCCTGATTCCAGCTAAAATGAATCATTCACACAGCAATTCCTCCTGCACCATTCGAGCTGTGCATAGGCATGCTGGGACAGAAGTGTGCCAAGGTTCCCAAAGCAACAGTGACTCTTCCAGTGAAAAACATTCTCTTTAGGCCTCATGCACACTGCCGTTGTTCACGGCCGTGTGCGGGCCGTGGAACCGCGGCCTGGATCCCTCCTGAGAGCAGGAGCGCACGGCGTCACTGGTTGCTATGACGCCGTGCACTCCCTGCTGCCGCCGCAATACAGTAATACACTGGTATGATCTATACCAGTGTATTACTGTACTGTGCCGGCAGCAGGGAGCGCACGGCGTCATAGCAACCAGTGACGCCGTGCGCTCCTGCTCTCAGGAGGGATCCAGGCCGCGGTTCCACGGCCCGCACACGGCCGTGAACAACGGCAGTGTGCATGAGGCCTTATAGGAAGAGCTCCTCGTTATTGCTGCACTCATTTCCTCTCCAGCTGTTTTTGACTCATCTATACGATCACGATAACATAGTAAACATCTTTATACATATTTTGGTTTCTGGATGCCAGTTATTCATTTTTTCCCCCAATATATTTATCTTTTAGCTTTTAACACTTATGGACAGGTATAAGGCAACACTTCAGCCTTGTCTCCTTTCAATGATCCTCATTTCTTTTCTCTTTTCTCTCTTTTTTATGTTTTTTTTAATCTATATAAATTATATCAATTTTTATTATTTTGTGTATTCAAGAACTGGTCTCACAATCAAATATTTTACACTTTTTATGCATTTAGCTAATCAGCCCTGACCTGTGACCCCTGGACAATAGGTGGTCTTATGATCTTTTGTGTACTGGGTGGGCCATTTATATGGATACACCTTAATAAAATGGGAATGGTTGGTGATATTAACTTCCTGTTTGTGGAACATTAGTATTTGTGAGGGGGGAAACTTTTCAAGATGGGTGGAGACCATGGCGGCCATTTTGAATACAACTTTTGTTTTTTCAATAGGAAGAGGGTCATGTGACACATCAAACCTATTGGGAATTTCACATGAAAAATAATGGTGTGAAGATACGAGATGTGCAGCACCTGAAACTACGGATACTGGAAGCCTGTGCTAGCATTTCTCCTGCGGTGTTGCTATCAGTGTGTGAAGAGTGGGAGAAGAGGGTTGCATTGACAATCCAACACAATGGGCAGCACATTGAACACATTTTATAAGTGGTCAGAAACTTGTAAATAACTCATGAAAGAATAAAGTTACGTTAAAACCAAGCACACCATTGTTTTTCTTGTGAAAATCCCAATAAGTTTGATGTGTCACATGACCCTCTTCCTATTAAAAAAATAAAAGTAGGATTCAAAAGGGCCGACTTCAAAATGGCCGCCATGGTCACCACCCATCTTGAAAAGTTTCCCCCCTCACATATACTAATGTGCCATAAACAGGAAGTTAATATAACCAACCATTCCCATTTTATTAAGGTGTATCCATATAAATGGCCCACCCTGTATATTTAGGCTTGATTGAGGTTTTCTTTAAAACAGAACCAGCAGGCTGTTCCAGTGAATCTGTGAATATCGGACACTACTGTGCTGAGATACTATCCAGCCCAATTCACTGACTGTAGTGGGACAGCCAGAGATCCAGCCAAAACCCAGCAAATATGCCAAGGAGCAGCCGCTGCGCGCAGCAGTTTTTGTCCAGCCGCTTCTCGTCATATTTGCCTGGTAGCGACCGAATCTTCGCCAGTCCCCAATATAGTGAATGGGGCGTGAAGGAAATATATATAAATAAATAAATATATTGCAAGAAAATTTAGACTAGAACCTATTGAGGGTAGAACCTCTTTTAGACTGAACACGCCCATCTACCTGGGACTTCTGAGCAGAGTACGTTTGTAGCTGGTTCCTACACTGCCCTGAATATTGTAGGCTTAGGTAAGTCCAAAGTGAGGCAGTATATTTAGTTTTAGGGACCTATCTGCAGAAGCCACCTTGACGCCTGGTAGATGGGCCCGACACGTAAGAGCTTCCATTACTCATTTATAGTCGGTATTGTACCACTTTTATCTAGAATGACCCCCATTTCTTAGCTCTTTTGTTTGTGTATATAACGGTGTGCAGCCATTTTGTTTTTTGTAAAGGTAGTATTTAGTGTTAGGTTCCCGTCTTACAGAGATCTCCTTGACGTTTGGCAGATGGGCCCAAATAATTTTGTACAAAATGTATTTGCTAAGAATCTCAAATTTACAAAATAAGCATAGCATTAGCACCACAATATTTTATTTAACTATGATATTATTGTACTTTATTTGGTTTGCAGAGTGCTGTTGCATTGTATTTTTTTTCTTCAGGAAATTACAGTACCTCTTCTGGTCAGTTCCTAGCAGGAGCGTAACTACCATAGCAGCAGACCATGCGACTGCTATGGGGCCCAGGGCAATAGGAAGCCCAGTTGGGATCATCTCCTCTTCTACTGGGGGTGAAAACTTGGTCAGTACTCTAACCCTCTAAAGGAACAACTTTTAGCAAATGAGGCCGTGGAAAAAATAGCCCAAAGATCATTAAAAAGAATTTAGGCGGAAACCCTTTTGTCCTGTGTGGGGCCTGGTTTGATCCTTGCTATGGGGCCCTTAATTCTCTATGAATGCCACTGGTTCCTAGACTAGCTGACAGAAATAATTGAGCACAACCAGCAGACTCAATGTCCAAATTAACATCAGGATATTTAGAATCCCCCATTATATGGACCCTGTAATTGCATGCTGCCTTTCCTATATGTTGCAGAATTTCATCCTTGGCCAGTTTGGTTATGTTGGGTGGATTATATCAAACTCCAATTAGTAAGTTACCATTTTGCCTGCTCAATATCTATAAGTACTCCACTCTGTCGGATCTCACCCCAATACTGTCATTTGACTGATCGATAAACCTCTGCCACCCTCATTGCTCTTACCCAGTCAGGATTCTGTCATTGCCACTATTTCATAATCCATATCTAGCATTCACATTTCCAACTCTTCCATTTTATGTTCCAGAATGTTTTCGTTCACCAGCAGACCTTTGATCTTACCAGCACCTACAGTATATTTTACTTGGGTCTATGCATATTCCTAGTCATCTCCCTGCTGTCCATGCAAACTCCAGCCCCCACCAAATTCCAATTGACCTCTTCTCCCCTGGTTTATGTATACCCACCAACCCTTCTTCCAGATCCTAGCTTTAAAGATCCTGCAGCCATCTAATTGTTCATTCCCTAGAACCCAAAACAATGTTACAATGTTGCTCTAAAATGATTTAACCATGCAAATTTAATATAATGCACCATATCGCTCACATCATAAGTATAATGAGTATAGTCTCAGGTTATCAACTGTTGTTTGTTTCCCTCAACATCATTGTTATAAGCAGTGGGTGTGGATCCACTGTGTCAATTTTCTTAGTTGTACATTGTGGGTCTAAGGCCTCTTTCACACTTGCGTTGTCCGGATCCGGCGTGTACTCCATTTGCCGGAATTACATGCCGTATCCGGACAAACGCAAGTGAACTGAAAGCATCGGATCCGTCTTCAAAATGCTTTCAGTGTTACTATGGCAGCCAGAACGCTATTAAAGTCCTGGTTGCCATAGTAGTAGAAGGGAGCGGGGGAGCGGTATACTTACAGTCCGTGCGGCTCCCGGGGCGCTCCAGAATGACGTCAGAGCGCCCCATGCGCATGGATGACGTGCCATGCGATCACGTCATCCATGTGCGTGGGACGGCCTCACTCTGGAGCGCCCCGGGAGCCGCACGGACGGTAAGTATACTGCTCCCCCGCTCCCCACTACACTTTACCATGGCTGCCAGGACTTTAGCGTCCCGGCAGCCATGGTAACCATTCAGAAAAAGCTAAACGTCGGATCCGGCAATGCGCCAAAACGACGTTTAGCTTAAAACCGGATCCGCATCCGGTTACCTGATGAAGGGGAGTGTTTCATCCCCGAAACGCGTTGTTTCCAATTAAAACAAAAATAATCTATTAAGACTGATCATACTGGTGGATTTGTGCCGAACTTCTTCTTCTCTTTACCCACGAATTCTTTTGGAGGGACTGGACATCCCAGCCAAAAGATCCCAAAAATATGCGGCTGCAATCCTGGTTCAAATGGTCTTGTTTTTATCAAGTTTACAGTAGCGTTGTGCCTGCCGGAGCACAACCCTGTAAGGTGAGTTTGGCTATTTCTCACTCTGATATCCCTATCTGGTGTTTTGAACATACTACCCTATTGTGCGCTCCTTTTTCTCTTTTTTCCCTTGTTTCCGAGGGAAATTTAGATTTGTCCGTGCTTCATACTCCCATTCTAGAAACTACACCCCTCAAGGTATTCAAAACTGATTTTGCAAATGTTGTTAACCCTTTAGGTGTTCCACAAGAATTAATGGAAAATAGAGATAACATTTCAAAATTTTACTTTTTGGGCAGATTTTCCATAAAAAAATTTTTTTTTCCAGTTAGAAAGCCAGGGTTAACAGCCAAACAAAACTCACTTTATGGCTCTGATTCTGTAGTTTACAGAAACACCCCATATGTGGTCATATAAACTACTGTACGGGCACACGGCATTGCGCAGAAGAAAAGGAATGCCATACGGTTTCTGGAAGGCAGATTTTGCTGGACTGGTGTTTTGACACCATGTCCCATTTGAAGCCCCCCTGATGCACCCTTAGAGTAAAAACTTTTAAAAAGTGACCCCATTTTAGAAACTACGGGATAGGGTGGCAATTTTTTGGTACTATTTTAGGGTACATATGATTTTTGGTTGCTCTATATTACACTTTTTGTGACGCAAGGTAGCAAGAAATATCTGTTTTGGCATTGTTTTTATTTTTTGTTATTTACAACATTCATCTGACAGGTTAGATCATGTGGTATTTTTATAGAGCAGGTTGTCACGGACACGACAATACCAATTTTTTGGGTTGTTTATTTCAGTTTTACATAACAAAGCATTTTTATTTATTTTTTTATGATTCTTTAGTGTCTCCACATTCTGAAAAGCCATAGTTTTATTTATTTTTTGGGCGATTGTCTTGTGTAGGGGCTAATTTTTTTCTGGATGAGATGACGGTTTGATTGGCACTATTTTGGGGTGCGTATGTCTTTTTGGGGCTTGATATTACACTTTTTGTAATGTAAGGTAACAAAAAATTGCTTTTTTTACACCGTTTTTATTTTAAACAAAATTACAGTGTTCACCTGAGGGGTTGACATTAGCTCCATTTCCCCTGAAGACGCCATGGCGAAACATGTTGGGGGAGCTGCAATCCAGTTTTTAGTTTGGGTGCGGGTGTAACTATGTATCCGAACGTGGTGTGACTGCAGGTGCACCTCGAGAGAAACACACCAGTGGCAGAGAGTCGCAACAAACCAAATATAATAGAAGCACAGCTAGTAATTGAGAAACCAAGCGACTAAGTATATGGCCCTTATAATGCTCTCCATACATATATAAATATAAGAATACAGCCAAGAGACCTAAGAGCTGGAAAGTGGAAACATAAATAAAAATCAGCTAGAAATACGAATTATGAGAAGGAGAGACGCATTCTAGGGCAGAATATATAGATGAAGTAACCTATATTTCTACCTGCATGAGTTCACCAGCACCTATAATTTTAAAATTTTCTGCTATGTTTTAAATGACCAGAAACGGGAATTTAGTAGCCTAGTGGCTAATTGAACCTTATCACCTGAGGGGTTAGGTCATGTGATATTTTTATAGAGCATGTTATTACTGATGCGGCGATACCTAATATGTGTACTTTTTTAATTTACTTAAGTTTTACACAATAACAGCTTTTTAAAAACAAAAAGAAATGGTGTTTTAGTGTCTCCATATTCTGTGACATAGTTTTTTTTACTTTTTGGTCAATTGTCTTAGGTAGGGGCTCATTTTTTGCAGGATGAGGTGACGGTTAGATTGGTACTATTTTGGTGGGTATACGCCTTTTTTGATCGCTTGCTGTTGTACTTTTAGTGATGTAAGGTGACAAAAAAATTGTTTATTTAGCACAGTTTTTATTTTTTATTTTTTACGGTGTTCATCTGAGGGGTTAGGTCATGTGATATCTTTATAGAGCCTGTCGATACAGACGCGGCGATACCTAATATGTCAATTTTTTTACTTGAAACTTTTAAGTAAAAGTCCCACTTTGGGACTTCAACTTTTGGGGGTCTGATCCCCTTTACAATGCATTCCAATACTTCTGTATTGGAATGCATTGGCTGTATGAGTAACACAGTGTGTATTACTCATACAGCTTCCTGCCTGTGAGATCCAGGGGGCTGGATCTCACAGGCAATTCACCGGAAAGCAGCTCTGATGCCTAAGGAAGGCACTGCGCTGCCTTCCATGCCATCAGGTCCCCATTACAGCCGCACAGGGACCCGATGGCACCGCCGACCACCTGCCGCAACCACCCGTAAAAGCCGCAAACCGCAGGTCTGAATTGACATTCACAGGACCCCCCCGCGCATTGTCCCAGGGTGCCTGCTGGTTGATTTTAGCGGGCACCCAGTTCCGTACGCGCGGCGGTGATCGGAACTACACATGACGTACCGGTACGTCATGTGTCCTTAAGTACCAGGACATCAAGACGTACCGGTACGTCATATGGCCCCAACAGGTTAAAGGGTGCTCCCTCCGCACACTATATTTCATAATGTCTCAGTGTCTAGTACCCTATTTGCCATGCCTACATTTTTTTTAGAAATGTTACAAAACAGAACACTAAGAAAACAACAGACTGTTTCCTAATTCAACCTATGATTCATTTATGGATATTATATAAACTTTTTCTAGTTCTGAAAGCATTATCCTATCGATCCCCTGTTTTTCACCCTTTAACCACCTATACAGAAATATGGCCTTCACTGCAGAGGAACCACCAGGCAGCTATCTCTTAGAATAGTCCTGGTGTGGTTTGTTGCTGATCCATGGAGGTCAGAGACACTAATGTGTGGCACCAAGAGAACAAGCAAATTCATAGTCAATAACAGGCTGAGTTCAGAGCAGGCAGATTGTATACAAATCTTTCATTGTCAATGGGGACAAAACTGAACTAAACAGAACAGAATGCTCCAAAATGCATTCCGTTCTGTTTAGTTGCATTCCCAGACCGGAGAGCAAACCGCAACATGTTGTATTTTGCTTTCCAACCTGGGATGCGGAGCAAGACGGATCTGACACAATCTGCCAAAATAGAAAACGGATCTGTCCCCCATTGACTTTTAATAGAGTTAATGACGGATCTGTCTTGGCAATGTTATAGATATGTTAAAGATAATACAACAGGATCCGTTCATAACGGATGCAGATGGTTGTATTATCAGTAACGGAAGCATCTTTGCTGGACCCTGCTGGATCCAGCAAAAATGCTAGTGTGAAAGTAGCCTAAGAGCAAATTATTAGCAACTGATACAGCGATTTAGCAGCTCACAAAGCAGGAGAAGATTAATCCTCATAGTGTTGTAAACTGAGGTTCAAGGAAAACAAGTCCTAATACACACAGGACACTGACGGCCTGGCTTGCTGCTAGAGTGCAGGAACTATTACAGGCAAGGTGTGAGAGGTAGGGAGCAGTGCTCCCTAGAGCTTTTTGCACTACTGTGCCTACCTACTTGCATGACTGCCCTAAACAGCAGACTACAACTGGACGGCAGTCCCTTCTTAACTAAGTCCTGGGGCTTAATAAGGAAAACTCTAAGGACAAAACGATAAACATAGTGACAGAGACAGAAGGCATTAAATATTATGAGGTGGAGAATGCAGATGCCACACAGAATACCAGAAGCAATAGTCACGTTAAGGTACAAAATGTTAAACAAGATAAAATCAAGTCAGAAGCGAAGGTCATAAATGCCGGATCAGAGGAGTAAACACTAAGCTGAGGTCAAAACCAAGAGAGCATGTCAGAAGCCAAATCAAAATCCACAAACGTAGTCAGGAATACAAGCAAGGTCAGTTGGAAATATCAGTCGGATCAACGTTAGTAGGGGTCGGCGAAAACACCAAACACAGGCAATTGCTCAAGGAAGAAGCCAGTTTAAATACCCTGCTTCCTGGATGAGTAGCTCCAGTGCACAATTTGTTTGATCCAACATGTCACATGACCCGTCGATGTCATCATGCGTGGTTCACTACGCTAGAACCCACGTGACCGGGCTCTGATGTCATCACACCCGGGTAACAAGTGCCGGCTTTAATTGGTCCCTGGGTTGTGACGCCACACAGCAAGACCAGGACCTGGAAGCAGCCTTGGAATAACAGGACCACCAGTGCCTGGCCACGTCATGGGAGCATGGATCAGTAAGTTCATTACATAAGTGGTGAGTGGAGTAGCACCCGTGCCTGCTCAGGAGAAGTGTGAGTTCAATTTTTACTACCATGTTAAAATTAAAAAAGGTTGAAAAGCTAACAATTGTTCATGTGCTTTAGTTAGTATTTTGCATTTGGTAAATGGTGCCAGAGTGATAGAACTACAACAGTGGATTATTATCCATGCCCATCCAGGAGAGTGGGACAGCAATGGACAAGGACCACCAGCATAAGGGCTTTTTCAGACAGCCGTAGTGTTTTGCGGTCATTTGCGGACCGCACATGGCAGGCACTATCATAGAAATCCCTATTCTTGTCCGCAATTGCGGACAAGAATAGGACTTGCTCTATATTTTTTCAGTGGAACGGAACAACGGTGGCGGACAGCACACAGTGTGCTGTCTGCATCTTTTGCAACCCCATTAAAATACAGTCATGTGAATGAGCCCTAACAATCATCTGTTAGAGGAGAGTTGGGAGCTCTGAAGGTTAAGCTCTGATTTAGCATTATTAATGGTAGCATCTGATCTGATTACATAAGTTGAGTTCAATTTTTAGTGCCATGTTAAAAAAAGACAAAAAGTTATCAATTTATCTGTAGATTAGTTTATTTTCTAAATCTACATTTGGCCATTTACAAAAGATCCAAACAGTAATGCTCTGTTTACACATGTGTTGTGGTTTTTATGCATAATGGAAGCCACAATACATTGCAGGATAGGTCATATGACTTACAATGAGGGTCTCCGTCATGGTGTCTGACATCTTCATGGCGAGAATACAGCATTTTTTTTTACAAACCTGAAAGACTAAGGCTTCAAATTAACTTAGAAACAGAGAGAGCCCAAGTTAAAAAAGGAATAAGAAGAACTCCATCTTTTTAAATAAGATCTATAATTGTACTAGCATTTACAACAATGCAAAACAATTCAGCTGTAACTCACAAACACGCCCAGCCTGTCCTCGGTGATCACATGTTCTCTGGATTGTTGCTCTCTTCCTCTTCCTTTTCATATACAAATACAGAAGGACATAGTGCAGACAGAGCTGTAATCACTAGTTTGCAGGATGGCTCTGAACATTGCTTCAACACTTCTCCTGGCTACAGGCGTCGCTTTCCTAATTTATTTGATTAAATGGTGGAGCAGAGTCAAACAGAAGAACCTACCCCCAGGACCTACACCTCTACCAGGCTTGGGGAATATCCTTCAGATGAGCACCTCAGAGCTACCACAGTCTTTAGTTAAGGTATGTACACTTATTTGAGAGATACTTAGCAATTCCTACTATAAATCGGTTGTTGAAATACTTCATAAGTCAGGCTGATATAGTAAAAGACAAGGGAAGCCTTAGGATACTGACACTGAGTTTTTTGGATAAGGTTGTGAGGCAAATCTGCCTGCAAGATTTTGTGCCAAAGACAGAAGTGGATTTGAAAGGAGTCAGAAATATAAAAGAAAGACATATATTTTTCCTTCTTGCTGTAAAATAATGCACTTGAGGAGAAGGAACCATGTATTGGTGGTTCTGTGTTAACCAAGAATTCAGAAGAGAAGTATTTAAGTGTCCTTATACCAGGCAGCTTCAAAATCAGCTCACAGTGTTGTCAGGTGGCTGAGAAAGCAAGTCGGATGCTTGGCTGTAAAGCTCGAGGTATAACTAGTAGGAAGAGAGAGATCATGATCTGTCATATAGAGTACTAGTGAGCTTCATTCAGATAAACAGATTTCCAGCACGAAGGAGATAGAATCTTGCATGTTCTTTATTGGATATTCAAAGCGTACACACTGTGCAGTGAAAGAGGTCCCTCCATGTCCCTGGTCAGACCGGCATGTTTCGAGCCAGCTGGCTCTTAGTCATGATCTGAGTACTAGTGAGGACACATCTGGAATACTGTGTACTAGTGAGGCCACATCTAGAATACTGTGTATAGTTCTGAAGACGCCACCTACAAAAAAATATACATAAAATGGAGCTGGTGCAAAAGCGGGCTACAAAAATGTTGAAGAGTTGGAAGTAAAGATGGGCGAAATTCTCAAAAATTTGATTCGGCTGGTTCGCCAAATTTTCAGAAAAAATTTGGTTACATCCGAATTTATTTGTGGCGAATCATGTAAAAAATTGTCTATTTCCTGGCTGCAGAGAGCCTTTATAGTGGTGCAGAACACTGTGCCTTGTAGTAACACGCATAGGGAGTCTGCTGTGGTAGTGAAACAATACTGTGAGTCAGTATGACATGCAGATGACAGGCGTTGCACTGCACACTTCACTATTTGGGCAGTTACGGGGCCAAAACTGATCAAATTACTCAAGTGTGAACTCAGCCTTACAGGTCAATGTTAGCGGCAGGTATAAAGAACCATGCAGAGGCACAAGATCCTACTATGGCGTGAAAGAGCGTACTCCTTTTACACCAATTCACTGATTCCACATAGATTTCTACAGAACCTGTTCTATTAAAGGCTTATACAAGTAGAGCCCCCCCTGACAGAGTGGAGTGGGTGTCAGCAGTAAGTTTGTGTTGACGTCACAGATTATTTTGCCTTTCCTCTGATTATTGTCAGAACAATAACCCCAAAAAAATGGCTCCTGTCTGTAGAGCATCCGCCTTCACTCAGTCAGCATTTGGTCAGTAATCCATCAGTATTGCTAAAGCCAAAAAAAACAGAACTGGATCCAAAACAGAGATGACACGTGAATGGAATATTGGCATGTGTTTTCGTACCCACTCCTGCTTTTGGCTATCAAATCATAAGCCAATTCTGATGCAAAATAGGGACCATGTCATACAGGCCTTACAGCTGTTACATAGACAGGATCCGGTCAGAAGAAGGGTCAAATAAATAATGATGTCAGCCAGTCCGAAAGGCAAAATAGTGGTCCAGTCATGAAGTGGGGAGATTGGGAACAGCATGAGAGGTCCACAGAGTGGCACTATGACATAGTAGTCAGGTGCAACACCATCAGCATACTTTTCTGAGCAATCAAATACTACTTTAATCTTATCTGGTTTATTTGAGTGGTAAACTCCTTGATGTGGGATGTACCACACTTTTCCTTCTTTAGGTTGGTTATTAACTTTCTCTGCATGTCTTTCTTCGAGGATGCCTTCCATAAATTTCAAATAATCATTTTTGAGTTTGTGATCTCTTCCTATCCTATTCTTTAAACATTTCAATCTTGCTAGGGCAAGATTTCTGTTATTTGGCAGATTAGGTCGTTCTCTATAAGGTAAGGGCATTTCAAGATGACCTTGTTGATATTGCTGAATACTTTCTTCTAGAGTGTGTACGAATTTTGTCTTCTTGGGATACACTCTTTTCTTTCGAACTTATGGCTGCAAAGTCGGATTCAAGGATCTTGATTACTTTTGCTGGACTTACAGTTGGTAACTCTTGGACAGATATGCGATGACACAATCCTTTCACCTGTCTTGAGTTTATGATCTGCTATTTTCCTCCAACAACACCCCATCCTAGATCAGTTTGAACAGCGTAGGGTTCACTCTTTCCTCCTGTGATTACCTTTCATGGTACCAAAGCTTTGGGACAATCGTAGCCTATCAACCGTCCAACACCAAACTCCTTCAGCGGGGACATTTCGTGTGATATGACAGATACATAGGTGCTCCCATTTATAGGCTGTTTCATAGGTAGGTATGCGATCTCGATCTAGAGGGGTATTGTCTTTATTATAAGCTGGAGGTAAATCTAATGTAAAGTTTGAATGAAGTCCTCTAGCTCTTAGTCCTTTGACCCTTTGACTGTTCACTAATGTGTCTCTCCCCGTCATTGTGGTGAATTTGAGCTTCACTGGTTCTGAGCCACTTGTAATTTCTTGCAGATTCCTTGATAAATGAAGGTGACGTCACTCTGGGCATCCAGTAGCTCATAGGCGTATACCTTCTTGTTCCTCCTTTTAGGATTTGAAATGCACACTGGTACAACCATTGATATGCCGTTGCTTTCTCCTTCCCTCACTCTGCAAGAGAATACTGATACTTTATTTCCTTCCTTAGTATCTTTAGGTATTGAGGATTTATCTTTCTTTGGACGTTCTTCATGTAGTGGTGTAGGATGGTGTCCTTTGCAAATGCTACATGTGGCCTTTTTCTTACACTCCTTAGTAACATGGCCTTTTCTTAGACAACCAAAACACAGTTGGTTCTAAAGTACAAACCTTTTCTTTTCATCTGGGGGCTTCTTCAGTTGTTGGAACCTGTGTATGGAATGGTTCTCTCCACAGAACATACACTTGAAGGTAGTATGAATATTTGTTGGTTCTGTCTCTCTACTATTCCCAGTAGTGAGTTTGGACTTGCTCTTGTAGGTATCTGGACCTTTAGCTGATGTGTTGGTTGCAAAGCTAGTTGCTCTTGCATATCTTTTCTCTCTTGCAGGCCTTTTTTCTAAGGATTTTACAATGGAAGATGATGTTACTGGATTACATTCTATCCATGCTTCCTCATTGACAAACTCAGAGAACTCTTTAAAACTTGGTAAGTTCTTACCTAGATCTAACTGTCACATAGCGATTCCATCTAGAAGCCACTTCTTCAAGTAGATTAGTTACCATCATGTGATTTTCTAGATAGTTGTTCAGTACTTCTAGTCCTTGAACATGTGGGATGGCATTGCTGCATGCTTGCAGGAAGTCACCATACTTTTGGAGTCTGAAGTGTTCTTTAGAACCTATTTTAGGCCAGTTATTCAGTTTCTCTCTAAAGGCTCTTTGTACTAAGAAAGGATGACAATATCTTGCATTCAATTTTTCCCAAGCTTGCTTGTAGGCTGCTTCATCTTTTCTATAGAATTTACCTTCAAGAACTTCCTTGGCTTCTCCACCAACATATCTCTGAAGGTAGAATAACTTGTCAACTAGACTAGAGCAATGATGTTCAATGATCATCTCATATCTTGCCTTCCACTGTATGAACTTTAGTACATCTCCTGAAAATACAGTGGGTTCCGGAACAGGAAGTCTAGCGAGGACTGTTTTCTGTTGTCTTGCTGGGACAATAGTTGTAACATTTTCTTGACCGTTGCAGTGATATCTAAGGATAGAATAACCCGGTTCTATTTTCTCACTTAGTTCTAAATTAAGTGAGTCCCTTTCTTCTAAATTCACACACCTTTTCCCTAGCTTTGGACTAGGTCTCTCTTTGTCTTTCTAAGCAGGAATGAAAGGACAATGACTTATTTCCTCACCAAATGCTGGAGATTTTCTTCCATTCTCCTGGGAGTATGGAGGAAAGTAGGAGTCTGTTTCTTCACCTAGTACAGAGCTGAACACAAGACTACTCTGATTCATATCCTCTTCGTGTACTCTGAGTATGGCTTCTACAATCCCAACCTCATTCTGCCTCTTTCCAGACTTTTCATCTCAGCTTCCATTTGATGGCGCTGTGCCTTGATGGCAGCTTCCATATCAACTTCTGCTCTCCTGACAGCAAGCTCTTCAACCAACTCCTTTCTTTTGGCTGAAGTACGTGAGGACACTTGAGACTGTGGTTACCACCAAGGACCTAGCATAGTCTCTCATAAAAAGCTCATTCATTCTCCATCTTGCTTTAACTTCATCAAAGTTTGCTGCAGATGAAAGTTCTCTCATGAGCTTTACAAAATCTTTAGTGACTGCGTACATGTGTCCATGTTCCACAATATCCTGGGAAGGTGTCGCAAACGACCGCAGGTTGACATATGCTGCCATAAGCTCTGACTCAGATTCTTCCACCGCCCTTACCTTGTCACTCAAGTTCTATTTTATACTTTCCTGTTTTAACTTTCTACGAATGTATTTAATGTATGATTTCCACCTATCATACATCCGGGTGAACTTACTCTCTTTTAAAGCTGCTTCTTGCTCCAAATTTTCCAGCATCTTTGAGGTCGGTTCTCTGGCACGCGATGAACGTCCCAGTTCATCTGCTTGGGCTAGATTTGTTTGAGGCAAGACTAGTGCTCCATCAGACTCTTCTAACTCAGACAGTTTCTCCTGCTCTTCACCTTCTACCCTATCTATCCTTGTATCCTCTAATAGTGGCATGGTCATACTAGGCTCAGACATTTTTACTTTAAATGCTATAACAATCAATATGAATATTAAAGGACATTTCACTTTAAATGCAATATTGACAAATGCAGAAATACATGACTTTCACTTTAAATACTTTAGAGTCCATATACTACAAACTGTCCTTAGTTTTTACTTTGAAGTCTCTTATTTCTGAACACAAAAAATGTCTCTATATGCCAAAGCCTATATGCAATGATAAGTAATAAAAGGAAAGCTTAATGGAGAAGTCAGTCTTAAAGGAGATGTGTCTTTTCTTGATATGATGCGATGCTGTGCACTGACTTGCGATGCTCTGTCCTCAAGCTGATGTCCTCCTCAACGGTTTCTGACCTCTCGCAACACCAGCTCCCACGCCACTCTTCTCATCACTACTTGCCCGCCTATTGGAGGAAGCGGCAGATGTCTCCTCCACATCTTGGTTGGCCAGTAGCTGCTGACTGTCCTCTAGTAGCTCATCCTCGCTGTATAGTGGATCTGAGCCCACAGCATATAATATTAGTCTGGCTGAGGAAACAGAAAAGGACAGTGGCGTATTGAGAACAGTTCTGCTCCCGAGCCATGCCAACTAAGGGTTGTGTCTGACGAAACTAAGGACTTTTGGCTTAGTTGTTGGTCAAGACACGACCACTAGATGACACCGGGAGCTCAAGCCTCTCGCTGCAACTCCTGCTGCCATGCCCCCTTACTCTATTGTGACCAGAAACATTTAGGCGTCTGCCACTCCCCTGTGCAGGGACTGGCACTTCTCTGTCTAACATACTGTTAGATTAAATAAATAAATAAAAAGGAAATTCAAACATCCCCAAAAAGTCTGCAATTTTCTCACTTCACCACACAACAGTGAATAAGCCCTTTTTTCCCACTAATACACGCCAATGAAAGCTCTAGAACATATAACTGCACCTCTGAATGGCAAATAGGCCCTTACTTGTTTCTACTTATACACGACACAAAAGGATTTAGAACATATAACTGCACAGCTGAACGGCAAATAATATTTATTTTTTTGCCACTAATACACGCCAATAAAGGGCTTTAGAACATATAACTGCACTGCTGAACAGCAAATATATATTTTTGGCCAGTAATACACGCCAAAAAGGGCTGTCATTTTCTCACTTCACCACACAACAGAAAATACTTTTTTTTTGTGTTACTAATAGAGTTGAGCGAACACCTGGATGTTCGGGTTCGAGAAGTTCGGCCGAACATCCCGGAAATGTTCGGGTTCGGGATCCGAACCCGATCCGAACTTCGTCCCGAACCCGAACCCCATTGAAGTCAATGGGGACCCGAACTTTTCGGCACTAAAAAGGCTGTAAAACAGCCCAGGAAAGAGCTAGAGGGCTGCAAAAGGCAGCAACATGTAGGTAAATCCCCTGCAAACAAATGTGGATAGGGAAATGAATTAAAATAAAAATTAAATAAATAAAAATTAACCAAAATCAATTGGAGAGAGGTCCCATAGCAGAGAATCTGGCTTCACGTCACCCACCACTGTAAGAGTCCATTTTCATAAATTTAGGCCCAGCACCCAGGCAGAGGAGAGAGGTCCCGTAACAGAGAATCTGGCTTCATGTCAGCAGAGAATTAGTCTGCATGTCATAGCAGAGAATGAGGCTTCACGTCAGCCACCACTGCAACAGTCCATTGGCATATATTTAGCCCAGCACCCAGGCAGAGGAGGGAGGTCCCGTAACAGAGAATCTGTCTTCATGTCAGCAGAGAATCAGTCTGCATGTCATAGCAGAGAATGAGGCTTCACGTCAGCCACCACTGCAACAGTCCATTGGCATATATTTAGGCCCAGCACCCAGGCAGAGGAGGGAGGTCCCGTAACAGAGAATCTGTCTTCATGTCAGCAGAGAATCAGTCTGCATGTCATAGCAGAGAATGAGGCTTCACGTCAGCCACCACTGCAACAGTCCATTGGCATATATTTAGGCCCAGCACACACACAGGCAGAGGAGAGAGGTCCCGTAACAGAGAATCTGTCTTCATGTCAGCAGAGAATTAGTCTGCATGTCATAGCAGAGAATGAGGCTTCACGTCAGCCACCACTGCAACAGTCCATTGGCATATATTTAGGCCCAGCACCCAGGCAGAGGAGGGAGGTCCCGTAACAGAGAATCTGGCTTCATGTCAGCAGAGAATCAGTCTGCATGTCATAGCAGAGAATGAGGCTTCACGTCAGCCACCACTGCAACAGTCCATTGGCATATATTTAGGCCCAGCACCCAGGCAGAGGAGGGAGGTCCCGTAACAGAGAATCTGGCTTCATGTCAGCAGAGAATCAGTCTGCATGTCATAGCAGAGAATGAGGCTTCACGTCAGCCACCACTGCAACAGTCCATTGGCATATATTTAGGCCCAGCACCCAGGCAGAGGAGGGAGGTCCCGTAACAGAGAATCTGGCTTCATGTCAGCAGAGAATCAGTCTGCATGTCATAGCAGAGAATGAGGCTTCACGTCAGCCACCACTGCAACAGTCCATTGGCATATATTTAGGCCCAGCACCCAGGCAGAGGAGAGAGGTCCCGTAACAGAGAATCTGTCTTCATGTCAGCAGAGAATTAGTCTGCATGTCATAGCAGAGAATGAGGCTTCACGTCAGCCACCACTGCAACAGTCCATTGGCATACATTTAGGCCCAGCACCAGGGGCGGATTAAGTGTATGATAGACCCGGGGCTGTCTACCAAACTCGGGCCCCTCCCTCCATTTTAAGTTTACGGGTTTTTTTTCTGTATAAAGAGGCTGCGGTGCTTTGTGAGCGCCACTGTCTCTTCCTTGGCCATATGACATCACATTAATTGGTCACGTGGCCTAGGTGCAGCTCTGTCCCATCTGAGTGATTGGGGCTGAGCTGCAATACCAAGCGCAGTGCTATCAAATGGGCAGTGCTGTGCTTGGTAAGGAGAAAAGAGGCTGCGACGCTCGCTGGAACATCGCAGTCTCCTCAAACAGCGGATTGGTGGAGAAGATGAGACGCAGGTCACAGTAGTGAGTAAGCTCTACTATAGGGGAATACAGCAGCACATAGCTGTTACATCCAGTGACTTCTCCTGTCATGTAGATCTTCTCTTTCCTCTTCTCCTCCGTTTGACCCAGACCGCCATGACAAATTCTTTCAGCCGCATCTCGTCTCTACAGAGTTTGTTACACAGATATGTTAGATTTCTCATAATTGGGGTCATTTATCAAACTGGTGTAAAGTACAAGTGGCTTAGTTGCCCATAGCAACCAGTTTCCACCTTTCATTTTCCAGAGGAGCTGTCAAAAATGAAAGGTGGAATCTGGTTGCTATGGGCTACTAAGCCAGATCTACTTTACACCAGTCTGATAAATTGTTCCAAAGGTCCCTATAGTGTCTACAGCAGTTATAATGTCCCCTAGAGTGCCCCCAGTAATAATAACACCCTATATTTTGCTTTAGGTAATAATGCCTGTATAGTGCCCCCAAAAATAATGCCCCCTAATAGCAACTCCCCCACACTACTCCCATATAGTAATTTCCCCCACACTGCCCCATATAGTAATTTCCCTCACACTGTCCCCATGTAGTAATTTACCCCACACTGTCCCCATGTAGTAATTTACCCCACACTGTCCCCATGTAGTAATTTTCCCCACACTACCCCATATAGTAATTTCGCCCACAACTGTCCCCATGTAGTAATTTCCCCCACACTGCCCAGTATACTAATTTCCCCCCACACTGTTCCCCATGTAGTAGTTTTCCCCACAAAGAAATTTGCCCCCACACTGCCCCATCAAGTAATAACCCCCCAAATTGCCCCATTAAGTAATTTGCCCCCGACACTGCCCCCATAAAGTAATTCGCCCCCACACTGCCCTACATTAGGTAATTTGCCCCCACACTACCCTTCATTAAGTAATTTCCCCCCACACTGCCCCCAATTAAGTAATTTGCCCTCACACAAACACAAAAAAAAAGGCTAATACTATACTTATCTGTGTCAGGAATGGTGAGGCAGGCGCGCGTACATCAAAGCCCTGCGCGCAACACTATACATGTGCGCGATGACATCATCACGCACGCCGCTCAATGACTTCACCACGCACGCCATGCTTTTACCACCAGATAGGCCACAGGCCTACTAGGCCTGAAGCCTATGGTGGTGATAGGCGGCGGGGTAGGGAACTATGTGCTTCTGTGCCCCGCCACAGTATGTGGGCGTTCGGGTCGGTTTTTGGCCCCCCAGCGATGCCGGGCCCGGGGCGGCCGACCCAAAAGCCCCAATTATAATCCGCCACTGCCCAGCACACACACAGGCAGAGGAGAGAGGTCCCGTAACAGAGAATCTGGCTTCATGTCAGCAGAGAATCAGTCTGCATGTCATAGCAGAGAATGAGGCTTCACGTCAGCCACCACTGCAACAGTCCATTGGCATATATTTAGGCCCAGCACACACACAGGCAGAGGAGAGAGGTCCCGTAACAGAGAATCTGTCTTCATGTCAGCAGAGAATTAGTCTGCATGTCATAGCAGAGAATGAGGCTTCACGTCAGCCACCACTGCAACAGTCCATTGGCATATATTTAGGCCCAGCACCCAGGCAGAGGAGGGAGGTCCCGTAACAGACAATCTGTCTTCATGTCAGCAGAGAATCAGTCTGCATGTCATAGCAGAGAATCAGGCTTCACGTCAGCCACCACTGCAACAGTCCATTGTCATATATTTAGGCCCAGCACCCAGGCAGAGGAGAGAGGTCCCGTAACAGAGAATCTGTCTTCATGTCAGCAGAGAATCAGTCTGCATGTCATAGCAGAGAATGAGGCTTCACGTCAGCCACCACTGCAACAGTCCATTGGCATATATTTAGGCCCAGCACACACACAGGCAGAGGAGAGAGGTCCCGTAACAGAGAATCTGTCTTCATGTCAGCAGAGAATCATTCTGCATGTCATAGCAGAGAATCAGGCTTCACGTCACCCAACATTGGAACAGTCCATTGGCATATATTTAGGCCCCGGCACCCAGACACAGGAGAGGTTCATTCAACTTTGGGTAGCCTCGCAATATAATGGTAAAATGAAAATAAAAATAGGATTGAATGAGGAAGTGCCCTGGAGTCCAATAATATATGGTTAAGGGGAGGTAGTTAATGTCTAATCTGGACAAGGGACGGACAGATCCTGTGGGATCCATGCCTGGTTCATTTTTATGAACGTCAGCTTGTCCACATTGGCTGTAGACAGGCGGCTGCGTTTGTCTGTAATGACGCCTCCTGCCGTGCTGAATACACGTTCAGACAAAACGCTGGCCGCCGGGCAGGCCAGCACCTCCAAGGCATAAAAGGCTAGCTCTGGCCACGTGGACAATTTAGAGACCCAGAAGTTGAATGGGGCCGAACCATCAGTCAGTACGTGGAGGGGTGTGCACACGTACTGTTCCACCATGTTAGTGAAATGTTGCCTCCTGCTAACACGTTGCGTATCAGGTGGTGGTGCAGTTAGCTGTGGCGTGTTGACAAAAGTTTTCCACATCTCTGCCATGCTAACCCTGCCCTCAAAGGAGCTGGCATTGACACAGCTGCCTTGGCGACCTCTTGCTCCTCCTCTGCCTTGGCCTTGGGCTTCCACTTGTTCCCCTGTGACATTTGGGAATGCTCTCAGTAGCGCGTCTACCAACGTGCGCTTGTACTCGCGCATCTTCCTATCACGCTCCAGTGCAGGAAGTAAGGTGGGCACATTGTCTTTGTAGCGTGGATCCAGCAGGGTGGCAACCCAGTAGTCCGCACAGGTTAAAATGTGGGCAACTCTGCTGTCGTTGCGCAGGCACTGCAGCATGTAGTCGCTCATGTGTGCCAGGCTGCCCAGGGGTAAGGACAAGCTGTCCTCTGTGGGAGGCGTATCGTCATCGTCCTGCCTTTCCCCCCAGCCACGCTTTTTTTTTTTTTTTTTTTTTTTTTTTTTTTTAAATCCATTATATAATCCATCCACTACCCTTGTCATATTTATATGTATTTTTTTTTTTTAAACCTTTCCTTATTACATTTTAATTATATAGTTTATATTCCCAAACTCTGAAATAATTTTTATTAGGGGTCCCTATATAAAATTCTAATTAATCTGGTAGAAGGTAGACATATATATATATATATTTTCCTCCTCTCCCCCTTGATCCCATGAGCAGGCGATTGGCAGAGAGAGCTAGACGCCGACAATACAAGACGTCCCTCCCTCTGTCTTTTTTCTCCCCATGCCGGTGCGTTCCATTAGTTGGAGCGCACAGCGATGGGAAGTGACGTTCTTCTGAGCCGGCGTGCGTTCCACACGCAGCCGGCATGCGTTCCACGAAACCGGAAGTCGCGGCAGATACGCGACTTCCGGATTCTGGATGCGTTCCACCGACCGGAGGCGGTGCTTGAACGGGATTTCCCGCTCTTTTTCGTCCCCTGAGCGCGGGAATTTGATACACTGGTGAAGGGAATCTATTTAACATGTAAGTTGATTTTATTTTATGTATTACTCAATACCTTGCTCCTGAGGAAGGGGTTTTGCATAACCCCGAAACGCGTTGAGCCTTATTAAACTACTTGAAGATACCCATTCTAAAGATTGAGGACTCTAATTTTCCAATTGAGGACCGTGAGAAGCAGACTCGGCCGGGGGGTACTGTCTCAGGTAACTTGCATTACACCTGTTTGGCAGCCCCCCAGTGAAGTGAGTAAAAACTACACCTTTTTTATCTACCTGTTTTCTCAAGTGAATTACAGCAACCCAGGCGAGGGGGGTTCACTGTCCTAGGTAGTTGTGACACCTGACCTATGTGACAGCCCCCCCAGTGAAGTGAGTACCTTAGTTCACTTCAAAATATCAAACACTGTTATACATTTGTGTTTCTCCTATTTGGGGGGCCACTGCCACAGGTGCCTTTATACCGGTTGACAGCCCCCCACCAAAGTAAGTTATATTTACAGGTATCGCTGAGTACTCGTCCTTTAGGGGTATCGCTATATCCCATTGCGCTTTATACATAGTTATATGTTTGTGGGGATTAGGCGCCATCTATGTGTATTTAAAAGTTCTGAAGGTCACCAACATTATAGACCAAATTTTACACATAAATTCTTCTTCTTGCCCCCAGCCACGCACCAGTGATGGACCCGAGCTGCGTTGGGTGCCACCCCGCTGTGACCATGCTTCATCCTCATCCTCCTCCACCTCCTCCTCATCCTCGTCCTCCTCGTCCTCCAGTAGTGGGCCCTGTCTGGCCACATTTGTACCTGGCCTCTGCTGTTGCCAAAAACCTCCCTCTGAGTCACTTCGAAGAGACTGGCCTGAAAGTGCTAAAAATGACCCCTCTTCCTCCTCCTCCTCCTCCTCCTCCTCCTCCTGGGCCACCTCCTCTTGCATCATCGCCCTAAGTGTTTTCTCAAGGAGACATAGAAGTGGTATTGTAACGCTGATAACGGCGTCATCGCCACTGGCCATGTTGGTGGGGTACTCGAAACAGCGCAACAGGGCACACAGGTCTCGCATGGAGGCCCAGTCATTGGTGGTGAAGTGGTGCTGTTCTGTAGTGCGACTGACCCGTGCGTGCTGCAGCTGAAACTCCACTATGGCCTGCTGCTGCTCGCACAGTCTGTCCAGCATGTGCAAGGTGGAGTTCCACCTGGTGGGCACGTCGCATATGAGGCGGTGAGCGGGAAGGCCGAAGTTACGCTGTAGCGCAGACAGGCGAGCAGCAGCAGGATGTGAACGCCGGAAGCGCGAACAGACGGCCCGCACTTTATGCAGCAGCTCTGACATGTCGGGGTAGTTGTGAATGAACTTCTGCACCACCAAATTCAGCACATGCGCCAAGCAAGGGATGTGCGTCAAATTGGCTAGTCCCAGAGCTGCAACGAGATTTCGCCCATTATCGCACACCACCAGGCCGGGCTTGAGGCTCACCGGCAGCAACCACTCGTCGGTCTGTTGTTCTATACCCCGCCACAACTCCTGTGCGGTGTGGGGCCTGTCCCCCAAACATATGAGTTTCAGAATGGCCTGCTGACGTTTACCCCGGGCTGTGCTGAAGTTGGTGGTGAAGGTGTGTGGCTGACTGGATGAGCAGGTGGAAGAAGAGGAGGAGGAAGCCGAGAAGGAGGAGGTGGCAACAGGAGGCAAAGAATGTTGCCCTGCGATCCTTGGCGGCGGAAGGACGTGCGCCAAACAGCTCTCCGCCTGGGGCCCAGCTGCCACTACATTTACCCAGTGTGCAGTTAGGGAGATATAGCGTCCCTGGCCGTGCTTACTGGTCCACGTATCTGTGGTTAGGTGGACCTTGCCACAGATGGCGTTGCGCAGTGCACACTTGATTTTATCGGATACTTGGTTGTGCAGGGAAGGCACGGCTCTCTTGGAGAAGTAGTGGCGGCTGGGAACAACATACTGTGGGACAGCAAGCGACATGAGCTGTTTGAAGCTGTCTGTGTCCACCAGCCTAAATGACAGCATTTCATAGGCCAGTAGTTTAGAAATGCTGGCATTCAGGGCCAGGGATCGAGGGTGGCTAGGTGGGAATTTACGCTTTCTCTCAAATGTTTGTGAGATGGAGAGCTGAACGCTGCCGTGTGACATGGTTGAGACGCTTGGTGACGGAGGTGGTGGTGGTGGTGTTGGTGGTACATCCCCTGTTTGCTGGGCGGCAGGTGCCAACGTTCCTCCAGAGGCGGAGGAAGAGGCCGAGGCGGCAGCAGCAGAAGAGGCCGAGGCGGCAGCAGCAGAAGAGGTAGCAGGGGGAGCCTGAGTGACTTCCTTGGTTTTAAGGTGTTTACTCCACTGCAGTTCATGCTTTGCATGCAGGTGCCTGGTCATGCAGGTTGTGCTCAGGTTCAGAACGTTAATGCCTCGCTTAAGGCTCTGATGGCACAGCGTGCAAACCACTCGGGTCTTGTCGTCAGCACATTGTTTGAAGAAGTGCCATGCCAGGGAACTCCTTGAAGCTGCCTTTGGGGTGCTCGGTCCCAGATGGCGGCGGGCAGTAGCAGGCGGAGTCTCTTGGCGGCAGGTGTTCTGCTTTTGCCCACTGCTCCCTCTTTTGCTACGCTGTTGGCTCGGTCTCACCACTGCCTCTTCCTCCGAACTGTGAAAGTCAGTGGCACGACCTTCATTCCATGTGGGGTCTAGGACCTCATCATCCCCTGCATCGTCTTCCACCCAGTCTTGATCCCTGACCTCCTGTTCAGTCTGCACACTGCAGAAAGACGCAGCAGTTGGCACCTGTGTTTCGTCATCATCAGAGACATGCTGAGGTGGTATTCCCATGTCCTCATCATCAGGAAACATAAGTGGTTGTGCGTCAGTGCATTCTATATCTTTCACCGCTGGGGAAGGGCTAGGTGGATGCCCTTGGGAAACCCTGCCAGCGGAGTCTTCAAACAGCATAAGAGACTGCTGCATAACTTGAGGCTGAGACAGTTTCCCTGGTATGCATGGGGGTGATGTGACAGACTGATGGGGTTGGTTTTCAGGCGCCATCTGTGCGCTTTCTGCAGAAGACTGGGTGGGAGATAATGTGAACGTGCTGGATCCACTGTCGGCCACCCAATTGATTAATGAATGTACCTGCTCAGGCCTTACCATCCTTAGAACGGCATTGGGCCCCACCATATATCGCTGTAAATTCTGGCGGCTACTGGGACCTGAGGTAGTTGGTACACTAGGACGTGTGGATGTGGCAGAACGGCCACGTCCTCTCCCAGCACCAGAGGGTCCACTAACACCACCACGACCATGTCCACGTCCGCGTCCCTTACTAGATGTTTTTCTCATTGTTATGGTTC
Source organism: Bufo gargarizans (assembly GCF_014858855.1). Taxonomy (NCBI): domain Eukaryota; kingdom Metazoa; phylum Chordata; class Amphibia; order Anura; family Bufonidae; genus Bufo; species Bufo gargarizans. The sequence continues at coordinate 1,159,873 of NC_058088.1, forward strand.
ACCACAACAACAAAAATATTATTTGGCCCAATGTATTGTATTCAAATTCAGCGGGATATAAATTTGAGGCCTAGTATTTAGGCGCTGGGTGACCGGTATGGATTTACTAACAGAATTAGACTTGGAAATGCACAGTAGCGTGTGTGTGAAGTTATTCTGAATGACCCTATGTGCACCTTGAATATTATATACCCTTTTAGGGATAGATTTCAAATAGCTCTGATATAGCAGAAACCACTAAATTATGAAATTGCTAAATTGGGAATTGTATTTCAACCCAGAACAAAAAATGTGCTTTGACGGACCTTAAATAACTTTCCCAGCCACAACAGGACAGCGGTAACGAGAGATTTAGCGGGATATAAATTTGAGGCCTAGTATTTAGGCGCTGGGTGACCGGTATGGATTTAGCGACAGAATTAGACTTGGAAATGCACAGTAGCGTGTGTGTGAAGTTATTCTGAATGACCCTATGTGCACCTTGAATATTCTATACCCTTTTAGGGATAGATTTCAAATAGCTCTGATATAGCAGGAACCACTAAATTATGAAATTGCTAAATTGGGAATTGTACTTCAACCCAGAACAAAAAATGTGCTTTGACGGACACTAAATAACTTTCCCAGCCACAACAGGACAGCGGTAACGAGAGATTTAGCGGGATATAAATTTGAGGCCTAGTATTTAGGCGCTGGGTGACCGGTATGGATTTAGTGACAGAATTAGACTTGGAAATGCACAGTAGCGTGTGTGTGAAGTTATTCTGAATGACCCTATGTGCACCTTGAATATTATATACCCTTTTAGGGATAGATTTCAAATAGCTCTGATATAGCAGAAACCACTAAATTATGAAATTGCTAAATTGGGAATTGTATTTCAACCCAGAACAAAAAATGTGCTTTGACGGACACTAAATAACTTTCCCAGCCACAACAGGACAGCGGTAACGAGAGATTTAGCGGGATATAAATTTGAGGCCTAGTATTTAGGCGCTGGGTGACCGGTATGGATTTAGTGACAGAATTAGACTTGGAAATGCACAGTAGCGTGTGTGTGAAGTTATTCTGAATGACCCTATGTGCACCTTGAATATTATATACCCTTTTAGGGATAGATTTCAAATAGCTCTGATATAGCAGGAACCACTAAATTATGAAATTGCTAAATTGGGAATTGTACTTCAACCCAGAACAAAAAATGTGCTTTGACGGACACTAAATAACTTTCCCAGCCACAACAGGACAGCGGTAACGAGAGATTTAGCGGGATATAAATTTGAGGCCTAGTATTTAGGCGCTGGGTGACCGGTATGGATTTAGTGACAGAATTAGACTGGGATATGGCCAAAAAATAACCACACTATTGCTGGTTAAATGCACTTGGTGACGGGCGCAGCTTGCCCCTGATGTAGTATATGGCCAAAAAATGAACAGACTATTGCTGGTTAAATGCACTTGGTGTCACAGCTTGACGAACCACACTACTGAGGGTAAAATGCACTTGGTGACGGGCGCAGCTTGCCCCTGATGTAGTATATGGCCAAAAAATGAACAGGCTATTGCTGGTTAAATGCACTTGGTGACGGGCGCAGCTTGCCCCTGATTTAGTATATGGCCAAAAAATGAACAGACTATTGCTGGTTAAATGCACTTGGTGTGATAGCTTGACCAACCACACTACTGAGGGTTAAATGCACTTGGTGACGGGCGCAGCTTGCCCCTGATGTAGTATATGGCCAAAAAATGAACAGACTATTGCTGGTTAAATGCACTTGGTGACGGGCGCAGCTTGCCCCTGATTTAGTATATGGCCAAAAAATGAACAGACTATTGCTGGTTAAATGCACTTGGTGTGATAGCTTGACCAACCACACTACTGAGGGTTAAATGCACTTGGTGACGGGCGCAGCTTGCCCCTGATGTAGTATATGGCCAAAAAATGAACAGACTATTGCTGGTTAAATGCACTTGGTGTCACAGCTTGACGAACCACACTACTGAGGGTTAAATGCACTTGGTGACGGGCGCAGCTTGCCCCTGATGTAGTATATGGCCAAAAAATAAACAGACTATTGCTGGTTAAATGCACTTGGTGACGGGCACAGCTTGCCCCTGATTTAGTATATGGCCAGAAAATGAACAGACTATTGCTGGTTAAATGCACTTGGTGTGATAGCTTGACCAACCACACTACTGAGGGTTAAATGCACTTGGTGACGGGCGCAGCTTGCCCCTGATGTAGTATATGGCCAAAAAATGAACAGACTATTGCTGGTTAAATGCACTTGGTGTCACAGCTTGACGAACCACACTACTGAGGGTTAAATGCACTTGGTGACGGGCGCAGCTTGCCCCTGATGTAGTATATGGCCAAAAAATAAACAGACTATTGCTGGTTAAATGCACTTGGTGACGGGCGCAGCTTGCCCCTGATTTAGTATATGGCCAAAAAATGAACAGACTATTGCTGGTTAAATGCACTTGGTGTGATAGCTTGACCAACCACACTACTGAGGGTTAAATGCACTTGGTGACGGGCGCAGCTTGCCCCTGATGTAGTATATGGCCAAAAAATGAACAGACTATTGCTGGTTAAATGCACTTGGTGACGGGCGCAGCTTGCCCCTGATTTAGTATATGGCCAAAAAATGAACAGACTATTGCTGGTTAAATGCACTTGGTGTGATAGCTTGACCAACCACACTACTGAGGGTTAAATGCACTTGGTGACGGGCGCAGCTTTCCCCTGATGTAGTATATGGCCAAAAAATGAACAGACTATTGCTAGTTAAATGGACTTGGTGTCACAGCTTGACGAACCACACTACTGAGGGTTAAATGCACTTGGTGACGGGCGCAGCTTGCCCCTGATGTAGTATATGGCCAAAAAATAAACAGACTATTGCTGGTTAAATGCACTTGGTGACGGGCGCAGCTTGCCCCTGATTTAGTATATGGCCAAAAAATGAACAGACTATTGCTGGTTAAATGCACTTGGTGTGATAGCTTGACCAACCACACTACTGAGGGTTAAATGCACTTGGTGACGGGCGCAGCTTGCCCATGATGTAGTATATGGCCAAAAAATGAACAGACTATTGCTGGTTAAATGCACTTGGTGACGGGCGCAGCTTGCCCCTGATTTAGTATATGGCCAAAAAATGAACAGACTATTGCTGGTTAAATGCACTTGGTGTGATAGCTTGACCAACCACACTACTGAGGGTTAAATGCACTTGGTGACGGGCGCAGCTTGCCCCTGATGTAGTATATGGCCAAAAAATGAACAGACTATTGCTGGTTAAATGCACTTGGTGTCACAGCTTGACGAACCACACTACTGAGGGTTAAATGCACTTGGTGACGGGCGCAGCTTGCCCCTGATGTAGTATATGGCCAAAAAATAAACAGACTATTGCTGGTTAAATGCACTTGGTGTGACAGCTTCACCCTGATGTAGGCTTTAGCCAAAAAACAACCACACCATTGAGGGTTAAATGCACTTGGTCGCAGCTTGGATGCACTTGGTCGCAGCACCGCACAAGACACAAAATGGCCGCCGATCACCCCAGAAAAAAGTGACTGACAAACGGTCTGGGCAGCCTAAAAACAGTGAGTGAGCATTTGAATTTCAGCAGCTCAATGATGCACAGCTGCAGATCGATCGATTAATCAAGTGAAGTCCTTTGGAGGAGTTAATCTGCCTAATCTCGCCCTACTGTCGCATCCGCAACCTCTCCCTACGCTAATCAGAGCAGAGTGACGGGCGGCGCTATGTGACTCCAGCTTAAATAGAGGCTGGGTCACATGGTGCTCTGGCCAATCACAGCCATGCCAATAGTAGGCATGGCTGTGACGGCCTCTTGGGGCAAGTAGTATGACGCTTGTTGATTGGCTGCTTTGCAGCCTTTCAAAAAGCGCCAAGAAAGCGTCACAAAAGCGCCAAGAAAGCGACGAACACCGAACCCGAACCCGGACTTTTACGAAAATGTCCGGGTTCGGGTCCGTGTCACGGACACCCCAAAATTCGGTACGAACCCGAACTATACAGTTCGAGTTCGCTCATCCCTAGTTACTAATACACGCCAAAAAGGCCTTTAGAACATATAACTGCACAGCTGAACGGCAAATAATATATTTTTTTTTGCCAAAAAGGGCTGTAATTTTCACACTTTACCACACAATGGCTAATAAGCCCTTTTTTTCCCCACTAGTTTTCCCCGCTAGTTTTGTTAAAAGGATTCCTTGCCAAGAAGCTGATGGTTTGTCATGAGCACCAATCAGCAGTTAGCTATAGAAACCCAACAGCAAGTGCTCAATGTGCCTGCAGCCCCTCCACAGTGGAAATTTAAGTATTATATGGTGTGTACTGAAATGAATAGGCTGAATTAATACATGGACCTGTTGGGTCCTCCAGAGGGCTGATCTTATAGCTGTTCTCCTCTCTGGCTATTAAAAGGGAATTCTAAAAAATGTACCCACCACCCCATTTTCACAGAATTACCTGATAGCATATTACTAGTCTGTGCAGGAATCGTCTCCTAACTCACGATCTCCAGAAAGCCTTTCCCAAACCTTCTTATAACTAAAGTGTTCTTGACCTCACTGGACAAGATCCTCATCTGTAAGTATATATTTCCTGCTCAGATCTGTAATACTCTAATATGAAAACAACCTACATGTTACACTCACTACTTTTTATGTTTTCTATATCTGTCTAGCTGAGTGAGAAGTATGGACCTGTCTATACGCTCTACATAGGCAACCTTCAGGTCATAGTACTGATTGGGTATGATGCTGTGAAGGAATCATTGGTGGACCGCAGCGATGCATTTAGTGACAGAGGATACACAGGAGTAGGAGAGTTTTTTTCAAAGGACTTTGGTAAGCTAATAAAGTAAATGACTAATATAAAAATATCTTATTTTCTTTGATTTCTTTGATTATTCTATAATGTACACAAGCCCTATCTCTATAATAGACAGAAATCCTATTTCTCTTACAGTTTTTAAAAAGCAAATGACAGTTGAGGGAATTTATGGCTATTTCATAAATAGGTTTGTCCTTAACCCCTTAGGGACCACCAATATGCATTTTTACAGTAGTCACCAAGGAGCCTTAGGCTGGGCAATCGCCTTTTCACAGAGGCATAGCCCGGTCTAAGCGCTGCACAGTGGAGAGCGAGAGCTTAGCTCTCACATGAGAGCTGCTCTCCTCTTTTTAACAGAAGTGCCAATCCGGGCTGTTTAACCCCTTACATGCTGATTGCAATAGCGCCCACCTCATATCAGCAGTGACAAAAGGAGTGGACTCCCTCTGTCTCCCATCAGCACCCCTGAAATGTGATTGCAGGGTGCCCATGTGTGTAAAGTCTAGCTGGGACCTGGTGTAGGCCCCAAGCCTACCTTAAGTGTTTTCCAGCAGGCTGGTCAACGTCAGCATAGCACTGACATTAAAATGCAATGTACTAGAAGGACAGTGCACTACATTTTAGAAGCAATCAAAAGATTTAATAAATAAATAAAAATTCCAATGCCATTGAAATTTTTTATAAAAATTGCAAAAATAAAATCTCACAATCTAAGTAACACTACTTACATATAATGTAAATTATCCCCTCCATATAAAAACAAAAGCAACAAAAAATGCCAGAATTGCTAATTTATTCGCCACTGAAAAAATTTATTAACGAGCGACCATAAAAGCTTAATTTACCCCAAAATGATACAGATGAAAAAAAAGTCATGTCGCAAAAATCAAGGCCTCAAACTAAAACTTTAGCCCAGCTAAGACGCTTCTGACGTTGTTTGTTGTTCAGGAGAGGCTTGACAAGTAGTAAAACTGTTTTACAGCTTGTCCTGCAACAAACAAACCCTCACATAGCTCAGTCAATAAACAAATAAAAATGTCACTGTTGTGCCCCCAAACAGCAGTTCACGATGACATACAGAGAGTGCAGAATTATTAGGCAAATGAGTATTTTGACCACATCATCCTCTTTATGCATGTTGTCTTAGGCTACTTTCACACTTGCGCTTGATCGGATCCGTTCTGAACGGATCCGATCATATTAATGCAGACAGAGGCTCCGTTCAGTACGGATCCGTCTGCATTTATAACTTAGAAAAATTTCTTCTAAGTGCGCAAGTAGCCTGAGCGGATCCGTTCAGACTTTCAATGTAAAGTCAATGGGGGACGGATCCGCTTGAAGATTGAGCCATATGGTGTCATCTTCAAGCGGATCCGTTCCCATTGACTTACATTGTAAGTCTGGACGGATCCGCACGCCTCCGCACGGCCAGGCGGACAGCTGAACGCTGCAAGCAGCGTTCAGCTGTCCGCCTGGCCGTGCGGAGGCGAGCGGAGCGGAGGCTGAACGCCGCCAGACTGATGCAGTCTGAGCGGATCCGCATCCATTCAGACTGCATCAGGGCTGGACGGAAGCGTTCTGCTCCGCTCGTGAGCTCCTTCAAACGGAGCTCACGAGCGGACAGCAGAACGCTAGTGTGAAAGTAGCCTTAGTACGAGCTGTATAGGCTCGAAAGCCTACTACCAATTAAGCATATTAGGTGATGTGCATCTCTGTAATGAGAAGGGGTGTGGTCTAATGACATCAACACCCTATATCCGGTGTGCATAATTATTAGGCAATCCTTTCCTTTGGAAAAATGGGTCAAAAGAAGGACTTGACAGGCTCAGAAAAGTCAAAAATAGTGAGATATCTTGCAGAGGGATGCAGCACTCTTAAAATTGCAAAGCTTCTGAAGCGTGATCATCGAACAATCAAGCGTTTCATTCAAAATAGTCAACAGGGTCGCAAGAAGCGTGTGGAAAAACCAAGGCGCAAAATAACTGCCCATGAACTGAGAAAAATCAAGCGTGCAGCTGCCAAGATGCCACTTGCCACCAGTTTGGCCATATTTCAGAGCTGCAACATCACTGGAGTGCCCAAAAGCACAAGGTGTGCAATACTCAGAGACATGGCCAAGGTAAGAAAGGCTGAAAGACGACCACCACTGAACAAGACACACAAGCTGAAACGTCAAGACTGGGCCAAGAAATATCTCAAGACTGATTTTTCTAAGGTTTTATGGACTGATGAAATGAGAGTGAGTCTTGATGGGCCAGATGGATGGGCCCGTGGCTGGATTGGTAAAGGGCAGAAAGCTCCAGTCCGACTCAGACGCTAGCAAGGTGGAGGTGGAGTACTGGTTTGGGCTGGTATCATCAAAGATGAGCTTGTGGGGCCTTTTCGGGTTGAGGATGGAGTCAAGCTCAACTCCCAGTCCTACTGCCAGTTTCTGGAAGACACCTTCTTCAAGCAGTGGTACAGGAAGAAGTCTGCATCCTTCAAGAAAAACATGATTTTCATGCAGGACAATGCTCCATCACACGCGTCCAAGTACTCCACAGCGTGGCTGGCAAGAAAGGGTATAAAAGAAGAAAATCTAATGACATGGCCTCCTTGTTCACCTGATCTGAACCCCATTGAGAACCTGTGGTCCATCATCAAATGTGAGATTTACAAGGAGGGAAAACAGTACACCTCTCTGAACAGTGTCTGGGAGGCTGTGGTTGCTGCTGCACGCAATGTTGATGGTGAACAGATCAAAACACTGACAGAATCCATGGATGGCAGGCTTTTGAGTGTCCTTGCAAAGAAAGGTGGCTATATTGGTCACTGATTTGTTTTTGTTTTGTTTTTGAATGTCAGAAATGTATATTTGTGAATGTTGAGATGTTATATTGGTTTCACTGGTAAAAATAAATAATTGAAATGGGTATATATTAGTTTTTTGTTAAGTTGCCTAATAATTATGCACAGTAATAGTCACCTGCACACACAGATATCCCCCTAAAATAGCTAAAACTAAAAACAAACTAAAAACTACTTCCAAAAATATTCAGCTTTGATATTAATGAGTTTTTTGGGTTCATTGAGAACATGGTTGTTGTTCAATAATAAAATTAATCCTCAAAAATACAACTTGCCTAATAATTCTGCACTCCCTGTATGGGGTGTTTCTGTATTCAGGAAAAAACGCATGACAAAATATGGAGTGAATTTTCTCCTGTTATGCCTTGAGAAAATGAAAAATTTGGGGCTAAAGCAACATTTTATTGCAAAGTGTTTCTTAATTCTATGAAACGCTTGTTGGGTTAAAGCGCTCACTATAACCCTAGATCAATTCCTTGAGAGGTGTAGTTTCCAAAATGGGGTCACTTTTTGGGGTTTCCTTTCTAGAGGTGCATCAAGGTCTCTTCAAATGTGACATGGCACCCAAAAACTATTCCAGAAAAATCTGCCAGTCAAAAACAATATTGTGCTTCATTCTGAGCCCTGTGGTGTGCTCAGGAGAAAATGGATAATGAATAGTGAAACATTTGGGCCTAAAGTGACATTTTCTTGTAAAATATGCAATTTTTCATCTTCTCAGCCAAGTGTTTATTTTTTCTATGAAACAAAGTGCTCCCTACCACCCTTAAAATATTCTTTGGGGGTTGTAGTTTCCAACATGGGGTCACTTCACATAGTGACTTCAAAACTGAATTCGTCCTTTAAAAAATAGGTTTAGCAAACTTTATAAAAAATGTAAAAATTTCTTCTAAGACTTATATATATATAAAAAAAAAAAAATGATATCTACAAAATAATGCCAACATAAAGCGGACATATGGGAAATGTTAAGTAATAAGTATATTTATGAGGTATTACTATCCGTCTTAAAAGCTGAGAATTTCAAATTGATAAAATTGCTAATTTTTCACATTTTTAGGAAAATGTGGGATTTTTTTTATAAATTAATGAAAAACTTATAGACTCAACTTTACCATTAACATGAAGTATGATGTGTCATGAGAAAACAATCTCAGAATTGGTTGTATAAGTAAGAGTGTTCCCAAGTTATTACCACATAAAGTGACACGTCAGATTTAGGGTGCATTCACATCACCGTTTAGCTTTCCGTTCTTCTGATCCATCAGAAGAAGAGAGATCCTGTTGCATCAGCTGTCATCCATTTAAGCCATTTCTTTGCAGGTTCCCGTTTCCCAGTCTGCGCATGCGCAGACCTAAAAAAATGTGAGAAAATTAAATACTGGATCCGTTTTTCTGGATGACACCAGGGAGACGGATCCAGTGTTTCAATGTACTTGTCGGCCGTATCCGCATCCAGATCCGGATGCAAATGCTATCCGTTTGCATACGGATTTCCAGATCCGGCAGGCAGTTCCGGTGATGGAACTGCCTGCTGGAATCTAACAACGCAAGTGTGAAAGTACCCTAAAAAAAAAACACAAAATGGCATAGGGTACTTTCACACTAGCGTTTTTCTTTTCCGGCATTGAGTTTCATCCTGGGGGCTTTATACCGGAAAATAACTGATCAGTTTTATCCCCATACATTCTGAATCAAGAGCAATCCGTTCAGGATGCATCAGGATGTCTTCAGTTCAGTCCTTTTAAATGTTCAGGACGGAGATAATACCGCAGCATGCTGTGGTTTTATCTCCGTCCAAAAAAACTGAACACTTGCCTGAATGCCAGCATTTTTTTCTATAGGAATGTATTAGTGCCGGATCCGGCATTAAAAATACTGCAATGCTGGATCTGTCCTTCCAGTCTGCGCATGTGCAGACCTTTAAAAAAAAAAAAAAAAAGAGAAATGGATCCGTTTGTCCGTATGACGAACTGACAGACGGATCCGTTCTTGCAATGCATTTGTGAGCCGGATCCGCATCCGTCTACAAATGCTGTTCGTTTGCATGCAGATTGCCGGCGACGGAACTACTTACCGGATCACTCTGCCGCGAGTGTGAAAGTACTCTTAAATGGATGACAACTGATGCAACAGGATCCTTTTTACTGGATCCTGTAAAAAAAAATATCCTAGGCAATCCTATGCATAACTGATGCAACAGGAACAGGTATTTTTTTACAGGATCCAGTTTTTTTTTATCTCTCTCTTCTTCTGATGGATCAGAAGAACGGAAAGCTAAACGGTGATGTGAATGCACCCTTGCAAAATTTGGCCTGGTCCTTAAGGTGAAAAATGGCTGTATCCTGAAGGGGTTACACGTATATGTACAATAATAGGTCGTATTCTATTTTTTTGCCACGGACATGGAGTGCTGTCCACATCTTTTGCCGCCCCATTGAAGTGAATAGGTCTGCATCCGGTCCACATTTTATGCACATGAGCCCTAAGAATTTCCCCCCAGTGATCCCCATACGGTAAAAAAGCCCCCTTTGTGCTCCAACACAGTAGTTATTCTTCCACGATAGTTGTGTCCCTTTCTGCCCCCTCACAGTAAAAATGGTGCTGCCCTGCTAGTGCCTCCTAAGAATGATGTTCCCATGGGGCCGCTTCCCAATAGGGCTGCACCCATAGTCCCCCTCACAATAGTATTTCCTCCTTAGTGTCACTCTCACAATGTTGTTGCTCCCTTAATGCCCCCACAGAATTGTGTTGCCAACCTTAGTGGTCAATCAAATAGTTTTGCCTTCTTATTGCCCTCTTATAATAGTAATGACCTTGTACTTTAAAAAAAAAGTTGAATTTTTACCCAGCCCTATTTCCCTAATAATCAGAACAAAACATGCTTGTGCTTTCTCCTGCTTTACTCAGCAGATACCATGATGTAGCCCCCCTTATTGAGTTGCATATCAAGTACAACCCATCTGTAACTGATCCACGAGTGTGGACCCACTGTACCAACTAGGTGGTTTGACTTTGAGCTAACCCTAAGGTCATTATTCTGAAGTCCCCCTGGTATTAATCCTTTAACCCCAGGACAGAAATCTGGACTTTTTTGCAGGAACCAGACCACTAGCTCTAGGGATAGTCCCAGAATTATTGGCAGCTGACCCACGGAGGTCAGGGACACACCAAAACTGCAGTAGAACCTTAGCATTCTGAGTAGTTTTTGAGATCCAGACAGCACATTAGTAGCGTAGATCGAGATAGACACACGATAGACTGGCATGCACGGTAATGGTGGAGACACAAGCAAGGCAGACTGGGTACTTGGCAGAAGCATGGACAAGGCAGACAGACTGGGTTAACTTAAACACGAATGAAATTGAAACTGGAACTGGAAGTGCAGAAGCACACAGGCAGGATGGATACAAGGCTGGAGCACAAAAGAAACATAGGCTGGATCTAATGTAGAATAAACTCAGGAGAATGACAGAAGCAGTAAACTTCCAGACACCTTTGCTGGTCACCAGGGAACCTAAAGCTTAGACACCCTCTGCCTGGAGAGGATGTCTTAAATACCCAAGGATTTGGAGGTTCATGCATTGGCTCTTTAAGATGCCGAAGGTGAGCACGTGCTTTCTAAGGCCTCTTGCACAAGACGGTATTTGTGATCCATGCGGATCACAAATACTCGTTGAAATGGACACATTTATTTCTATAGATCTGCAACAAAAAAAAAAGAGGGCAGTACACATCCATATGCTGTCCACATCCATGCAGCTGAGCAACAAATGATAGAAACTGTAATATTCTTGTCAATTTTGCTGACAAGAATAGGTCTTTTACATTGGGTACCATGAAAATTGCCCGATGCACGTAGACCGAATCCGTATTTTGTGGATACGCTATTTGAAGACCGCAAAACGGATAGAATTATGTGCATAAGACCTTAGGAAACATAGGGTGGAGCATAGGCAGAAGCATTAAATAAGCAACATGCAGAGGATTCTGACAATCAGAACACTGGAAGGCATAGTGAGGGACACAGAGTCCATGCCCAGAGGTTACAGCAGGGCCACAGTGGGAACAGGCTGGTGACCACAATGTCTTAGACAGTTAATGACCAAATGCAAGGACTATTGTCCCGGCATCAGAGGATCTGTCAAACCCCATTAACTCTACCTGTTCTGGCCACTATAATGATTGCATTTATGTATGTTGTATCTATGTATTTCTAATTCTGTCCAATTGCTTGAAATGCATGCTTGAACTTACAGGAATCTTTGCAAGCAGTGGGGAGAGGTGGAAAATCCTTCGTCGATTTTCTTTGACAACGTTGAGAAATTTTGGAATGGGAAAGAGGAGCATTGAAGAAAGAATCCAAGAAGAAGCCAGATTTCTCACTGACAAATTTATGGAGGACACAGGTATGTGATGTCCGTTTTGCCTCATACTTTCAGCTAACTCTAGTCAGCTATTGCCCAACAGACATCTCTATGGATTACCCATGAACATGAATGCTTGGTCTGTGGGGAACAAAGGATCGGGCATCTTGAAACCCAACATACGTGATCTTTCTTTTCCCCAAAACTTGAAATTGGGAAACTATTGAGCTGCTATATGTGTACTAGATTTATTACTGACCGCTCAAATCATTAGGTTCAGCCAACATTAATCTGATGTTGGTCAGCAGTAGTGAGATAGCTATAAACCACACCATACAGTGTAGCAATCCATACTATGGTACATATTCTCCCAGTGCTTGAATTATATTGTATAGTTAAGGATATGACTGACCACCTCTTTATATTGGATAACAGATACCACAATTGACCCAACATATATTCTACGACAAGCTGTTTCCAACGTCATTTGCTCAGTTGTGTTTGGGGAAAGATTTGACTATGAAGATAAAAAATTCTTGACACTCCTCTCCTATTTAAATGATATTCTTGAATTCTCCAACAGTCGCTTTGGGCTGGTAAGTATTACATTATATGTCTAACAGATATATGGGTGCAATATAATGAACATGAATTCACAAAAAAATTATAGTTTTGCTGATTCTGAAAACTTTTGCCCTTATGGTTGAAGGTAAACTGCCTGGTGTCCATTTCATATGTATGATGATTTGCGTCAGCCTGGCGTGGAACATAAAAAAATTGCTCCATCGTTTTGATGATACTGAACTGGCTGCTGCTGTGGCTTCTAGTGCTTGTGGTAGTGGAGACAGTGGGAGTTAGGCGACTGCGGGGAGTGGAGAGGAGTCTCAGCCACACGAGCGGCAGGCGTCTGCTTGACCAGAGCTGTGGCAAGCTGCGAACACAGTTTGTCCTGGTATTAGAGCAATTGACCTCCCATTCAGCAACAGGAAAACATTCCCCACTTTGCTTTGATAGTGAGGGTATAAAATCGTAGTTATCCAGTAATCATCAGATTGCATGTGTATGATACGCCTGCCATCCTGTAAGCAAGCAAGAGTGCAGCTTGGTATTCTCACCAGCATGCCCATGGACACCAGTGATTTTGAATGCAATGTTCAAAAACATTGAGTTGACAACACTGTCTTGTTATAGAAATAAAACACACAATTTTGCTAGCTCATTTTACTAGTGTACGAAACCCATGACTTCATTTGCAGGCCAAATAAAAAAAATGGCTGGAAAACAGAAGAGTTCAAAGCAAAAGACCCAGGCATCATCATCCAAGAGTCAGAATGTGGGTAATAGTAGCAGTAGCAGCACCAGCCATCCGGAAAGTAGTAGTAGTAATAGTGGCACTTGTCGCTAAGGTGGTGGTGACTGGGGAGTGGTAGCAATAGTTGCACTTGCGGCAAATACAGATCAGAGAATCAGGAGAGTGGCCAAAAAGCCCACAATGACATCACAGTCTGATAAAAGTGGTGCTGAGGTGAATACTATGGCTATGATGGGGTGTTGGACAGAGCCTGGGAGCTGGATCAGGGTTGTGAGGCGGAGATCACATCAGAAGAGGAGGGTGTGGCCGTGTCAGCAATAAACAGAGGCAGCATATGACCAAAACCTGCCCAAAAAATGGCAGGGTTAGATCTGCTTCTGTTGTGGTCATCTCAGAAATTGGTGATGTTGCAGGCTCAAAACATGCCAGACCACATAAGGATTTTTCTCCCAACGCTGGCATACAAAACCACAGCTGTTTTCATGATCTTAAAGGATTAAAATAAGCCATGGGTGTTCAAACACAAACATACAGTAGGTACCAGGGCCCTATAGCAGCACAAGGTCACATTACTGGATCCTGTCGGAAAATAGAACTTGCCAACATTCTGAATCAGAACAAGTCTGTATTCCTTCATCTCTTCTTCTTTGTGGCAGCCAGCCTGTATACCCAAGCCTTGCATTGTCCTTGACATCATCATCAGCTGCTTCTTGTCCTGCTCAGACTCCTCCTCTTTGTGAGTCAAGCTGTCTGGGGCACAGCCGTGTCTCAGCTGAATAGATAAAGGAATAACCAGCTCCAGATTCCAAGCTTCAATAGATATCATTAATTTTTATTTTTTTTAAACGGTGACGTGTTTCGGGGATCAACCCCTTCCTCATACATGTCCAATGTCTGTATGAGGAAGGGGTTGGTCCTCAAAACGCATCACAGTTTTTGGAATAAAAATGTGTGATATCTGCTGAAGCTTTGAGTCTGGCACTGGTTCGTTACTTTATCCATTGATCTGAGACACGGCTGTGCCCCAGAGACCTTGGGGGAGATTTAGCAAACTGGTGTAAAGTAGAATTGGCTTAGTTACCCATCGAAACCAATCAAATTCCACCTTTATTTCTTCACAGCTCCCTTGAAAAATGAAAGGTGGAATTTGATTGGTGGCTATGCGCAACTAAGTCAGTTCTACTTTACACTAGTTTGATAAATCTCCCCCCTTGACGCAAATATCTGACGTCCGGTTTACTCCTGGAGAGTATTTCAATCTGCTGCCATGGTGACTTCAATTTGCATTACATGCGTATATATCACCTACAGCTGCTTTTATATTGTCGCACCAAGCTTAACTATACTACCTTATGTGGCGCTTGGTGCTGTACTTTACACTTTATCTCAGCATCTGCTCCTCCTCCTCCATAATGGAATGTGTGGCCATGAGAAACCTTTCTGCAACCAGCAATTAGCTTGTATGTAAGCTGCACTCCCACCTGACTGGTGGTGCAGTTGCTGCAGTACCACTTAGGCTGAGTTCACATTTCAGTTATTCGGTCAGTTATTTCCATTAGATTTAGTGACCCAAAACCAGGTAGGGTCAAAAACGCCAAACTGATGCAAATCCCATTAAACGTTATCTCTGTGAAGGCTTTACTACTGGCTTCGCTAACCATTGCACAACAATCTGCACCTGAAATATGCCTAATTTTGTATTTCAGAATAACAAATTACCCCCTGTGTGTTTAATGTTACCGGTTCAAGAAGGTAATTTTTTTACTGAATGGTCTATGAAACACCGTAATGTGGCTGCTAACTCAAATATATGCAGTATTTGCAGTAAAATGTCTTTGAACTATGCATTCAAAAATAGGTATAAAAATTGAGTTACTGTCGTAAAATGCTTTTGCTAGACTGCCTTGTTCAATAACAAGGCTATAATGTAGTGATGAAAAATGTGGAAATGCTCAATGTTTGCAGAAGATTGCTATTGTGGTGCTGTGCTGGCAATAAGCCTACGTAGAAACTTTTAGAGAAAGAAAAAGTCCCTATTAATATACAGAAAAAAAAACGAATTATTACTGGATTTCTGGCAGGGGGTTTTGTAATGCAGAACTGCCAGGCTGAGCTGCTGACCAGACCCCCACTCCCTCAAATCTTCCCTGATCAAATTCCTTAAGTATCTCTCCCCATAGTGCCCCTATTACACTAAATTAGTGGCTTGTGTCTGATCGTTTTTTGCCAGGCACTGCCAGACACACTCCTTCCAGGTAAGAATCTGAACACACGGGCTCTTTTTCTCGTTCAGGATAGACAGATCTCTATGTACTGTCACCCTGATTGGCTGATACGGCCTCTGAGCCAATCAGGTCAAGCCCCCCCTTTCTCCTAGTGTCATGTGCTCCCCCGTCTTCTTCCTTCCTTGTGTTTTTTTTTCCACCAATATTAACAGTAAAATGGTACTGAGCACCATTTTTATGAAATTTGCTAAAGCCTATCACAAAAGCTTTGGATTAGTTTGGCACGCAAATTTTTGTAAACTTCGTAAAGAATCTGAATTTGCTCATCTCTACTTTAGGCCTTACATTTCTTATTAAATGCTTTTGCAAAATCCAAGAGCACTATATCAACAGCCGTCCTTTTGTCCAGACCTGTACTTAACTCTCCATAAAAACATCAAGTTAGTATGACAAGTTCTGTATTTGGTCAACCCATGCGTGCTTCCTACAATGGAAGGTAAGTGTCACGACCGCTATCCCAGCAGCAGTCGTGTCGCACCAGACGGAGGGGAAGGGGGACCCTCATCTACGGATGGGAAATAGAACGGTCACCCCTGACTAACTCTAAGCTGGCACCTGTCTGCCCTGATACCCTAGACGGGGTGTGAACCCGTGCGGCGAGCAGGATGCCTAAACCCTCAGTCACCCTAACAAGACTAGACTGGGGAAAGGCAGATGGGAGCACTAGTCACCATCACTCACGTCTAGGAGAACAACAGGGGAAGACAGCAACAAACAAACAAACAATCAAACATAGATAGACTTATCCAGTCACGAGCAGAGAAGGTGATCCCAGTAACGACGGTCCACACCAGACGAGAGCTCCACAGCAATACCATCAAACGATTTCCTTCAAAGGTCAGAATAGCACTGGAAGTAAGGACTATATCTGGCAATGACTGCAAGTGAAACTGAAACTAATATAGTAGCTGGGAGTGGCAGACAGGACTCACCTGAGAAGGATGCCTACAAACTCCCAGTCAGGACAAAAAGGTTCACAAGGCAAAACCCTGATGACATACCCTGAACCACAGAGCAAACTCACAAGCTATCGCGAGTAGCAAGTCGCTGCGACCTTCTCCTCCCAGACCTGTCTGGATCAGTCACAGTCGTGACAGTAAGGTAAGGTCTATAATCACTTGGGAAAGACCTGGAGCTCTTTTTGAATATGGGCGCCACATTTGGCTTGTGCCAGTGACTGGCACTACTAGATTCACTAGAAATTCTCTAGAAATTATGAACATGGGCACAGTAATAACTGAACTTGGGTGTAATCCCTCTGACATGGAGACTTGTTCACAGTTAAAGGGTGTAAACCCGGCGCCCCTTGCCTGCAATTGTGTCCCCACACGCAGGCAAGCACGTCAGCCTTCCTCACTCCTCCCCACTGCTGAGCTCCGTGCTGACAGGCGTAGGGAGTGGGGTTGTTAGCTGTGGTCTGTGCTCCTGCTTCCTGCATTCCTCTCCTGGCTCTGAGCAGAGCTTGTTGCCCGGCTCAGAGTGTCTTGTGTGCATGTAGGGTGTCTGCGGGTGTGTCTTTTCTCCTTATGTGAGGCAGCATGCTCATGCCCCTTATCTTCACCAGCCTATGGCTAGTTTCGCAGGATGTATTTAAAGGCGCCTTCTTCTGCAGGAAGACACCTGAGCAACTTGGTCACTAGTTATCTAGCCCAATTCTGTGAAGGTATGTAGTGTAATTCTGCTTTACTGTGTACTGGAGCCTGCTTTTTGTTTAAATGGCCTATTTGCTGCCTACCCCTGACGTAGGACTACAGTCACAGACTTTGCCTCAATGCTGCGTGCCTTGACCTGACTATACTGCCACCTGATCAGCCTCTGGCCTCCCAACACCCTCTGGTTGTACCGTACCTCCTGGAGGTTATTCCAGTGGGTCCACACCCAGGTCTAGAACATGGCCACCATCTTGAAATGGACACTCCCAATCTCCCTCCGAGGTGACCCTGAAAAAGCGCCAATCAATAGGGTGGGAAGGCTGCTGGGGCAAAAATAGAAAAAAGGGGGTGTGGGGCTAAGGGCTAAGGAACCAAATGTGTGCAAGACAATGTGTGGATAATAAAAAGCAATGTAAAAACAAAGGTGTGGATTAAAATCGAAGAACAGATTAAAAAAAAATAATTAAAAGATATATAAAAATATATAATAACACTTAAAAAAATGGTATAACTTTAAAAATCGTCACAGTTCGTGGTGAATAAATGTACATATAAATACACTTCAGTGTAAGCATGAACATTGAGATGTTACTCACTTCATGGGCGGGTGTTACTCGGATATGCATAATACACCAGTAAACCAATACCCCCCAGCCAGGTTCGCCTCAAGATGGTGAAAGATGAAGTCAGCCACAGTCAGGAAGCTTCTGTTGAAATGTTTTTATTTTGTATAAAATCTGGCTCAACGCGTTTCGGGACGATGTCCCTTCATCAGGAGTAGCATTACTTGTGATATGGAAGGGGGGGCTATTTATGGCCTGGATATTGGGCTAATTCCCCCAAAAAAAAGCCAAAAAGAGGAGGGAGTGATCAAGAAAGGGCGCTAAACGTTAGGGGGCGTGTTTGGCCGCTAAGTTACTTCACCTTTGGTGATGTCAGGGGTCCAGGTTGGCGGTCGTGATGTGGATTTTTTGTTAGTGTTTGGCTGGTGTGTCCGGAGCGCATTTCTGGTCTACTGCGCATGACCGGAAGCAGTGCCGGAGAACGATGCGTTCCAGGTTGGTACGCAAATCCCGGAAGTGGCACCGCAGCTGTCCGGATCTGAATGGAGGATACTCGGACTGTCGATCGGGGGTGGGGTGGTGATCTGCCCGTCATGTCTGGGTGAAACTGTCAGCTAGTGGGGACCTCTTGAAGCTGATAGTGGCCAATCTGAGATGGTGGTGTTTTTTTTTTTTTTTTATAAAAAGATTTGCTATTATTATTTATTGGGGGGTAATCTGTGTACTGTCATTGGTCATAAGTGTGGTGATGTCACCTGTACCAGTAGATTATAAGAGCACATGGTCATATAGGTGTCTGTTATATATTGATGTGGAATCTATATAAATCAGAAGCTTCCTGTGGCTGCCTTCATCTTTCACCATCTTGAGGCGAACCTGGCTGGGGGGGTATTGGTTTACCGGTGTATTATGCTTATCCGAGTAAACCCCTCCCCCCCGTTAAGTGAGTAACATCTCAATGTTAATACTTACACTGAAGTGTATTTATATGTACATTTATTCGCCACGAACTGTGATGATTTTTTAAGTTATACCATTTTTTTTTAAGTGATACCATATATTTTTTTTATATCTTTTTGTTTTTAATTTGAATTTTTTTATTTTCTGTTCTTCGATTTTAATCCACATCTTTGTTTTTACATTGCTTTTTATTATCCACACATTGTCTTGCATACATTTGGTTCCTTAGCCCTTTTCACTCAGCCTGTAGTTTAATATGATCTTCAGCTGAATTTATGTAGGAATAGAGTTCATGAAGTACAGAGAGTTCAGACAGGACAGCCTGTGGTAATGTGGTTCTGTGGTAATGGAGACTGCATAGAAGTGCTGCTGCTCATTATCCCCATCCCCACCTTCGTCTCTATACTTCATGTCTCCTCAGGAATAGAGTTGAGCGAACACCTGGATGTTCGGGTTCGAGAAGTTCGGCCGAACATCCCGGAAATGTTCGGGTTCGGGATCCGAACCCGATCCGAACTTCGTCCCGAACCCGAACCCCATTGAAGTCAATGGGGACCCGAACTTTTCGGCACTAAAAAGGCTGTAAAACAGCCCAGGAAAGAGCTAGAGGGCTGCAAAAGGCAGCAACATGTAGGTAAATCCCCTGCAAACAAATGTGGATAGGGAAATGAATTAAAATAAAAATTAAATAAATAAAAATTAACCAAAATCAATTGGAGAGAGGTTCCATAGCAGAGAATCTGGCTTCCCGTCACCCACCACTGGAACAGTCCATTCTCAGATATTTAGGCCCCGGCACCCAGGCAGAGGAGAGAGGTCCCGTAACAGAGAATCTGTCTTCATGTCAGCAGAGAATTAGTCTGCATGTCATAGCAGAGAATGAGGCTTCACGTCAGCCACCACTGCAACAGTCCATTGGCATATATTTAGGCCCAGCACCCAGGCAGAGGAGGGAGGTCCCGTAACAGAGAATCTGTCTTCATGTCAGCAGAGAATTAGTCTGCATGTCATAGCAGAGAATGAGGCTTCACGTCAGCCACCACTGCAACAGTCCATTGGCATATATTTAGGCCCAGCACACACACAGGCAGAGGAGAGAGGTCCCGTAACAGAGAATCTGGCTTCATGTCAGCAGAGAATCAGTCTGCATGTCATAGCAGAGAATGAGGCTTCACGTCAGCCACCACTGCAACAGTCCATTGGCATATATTTAGGCCCAGCACACACACAGGCAGAGGAGAGAGGTCCCGTAACAGAGAATCTGGCTTCATGTCAGCAGAGAATCAGTCTGCATGTCATAGCAGAGAATGAGGCTTCACGTCAGCCACCACTGCAACAGTCCATTGGCATATATTTAGGCCCAGCACCCAGGCAGAGGAGGGAGGTCCCGTAACAGAGAATCTGTCTTCATGTCAGCAGAGAATTAGTCTGCATGTCATAGCAGAGAATGAGGCTTCACGTCAGCCACCACTGCAACAGTCCATTGGCATATATTTAGGCCCAGCACCCAGGCAGAGGAGAGAGGTCCCGTAACAGAGAATCTGGCTTCATGTCAGCAGAGAATTAGTCTGCATGTCATAGCAGAGAATGAGGCTTCACGTCAGCCACCACTGCAACAGTCCATTGGCATATATTTAGGCCCAGCACACACAGGCAGAGGAGAGAGGTCCCGTAACAGAGAATCTGGCTTCATGTCAGCAGAGAATCAGTCTGCATGTCATAGCAGAGAATGAGGCTTCACGTCAGCCACCACTGCAACAGTCCATTGGCATATATTTAGGCCCAGCACCCAGGCAGAGGAGAGAGGTCCCGTAACAGAGAATCTGGCTTCATGTCAGCAGAGAATCAGTCTGCATGTCATAGCAGAGAATGAGGCTTCACGTCAGCCACCACTGCAACAGTCCATTGGCATATATTTAGGCCCTAGCACCCAGGCAGAGGAGAGAGGTCCCGTAACAGACAATCTGGCTTCATGTCAGCAGAGAATCAGTCTGCATGTCATAGCAGAGAATGAGGCTTCACGTCAGCCACCACTGCAACAGTCCATTGGCATATATTTAGGCCCAGCACCCAGGCAGAGGAGAGAGGTCCCGTAACAGACAATCTGGCTTCATGTCAGCAGAGAATTAGTCTGCATGTCATAGCAGAGAATGAGGCTTCACGTCAGCCACCACTGCAACAGTCCATTGGCATATATTTAGGCCTAGCACACAGGCAGAGGAGAGAGGTCCCGTAACAGACAATCTGGCTTCATGTCAGCAGAGAATCAGTCTGCATGTCATAGCAGAGAATGAGGCTTCACGTCACCCACCACTGCAACAGTCCATTGGCATATATTTAGGCCTAGCACACAGGCAGAGCAGAGAGGTCCCGTAACAGACAATCTGGCTTCATGTCAGCAGAGAATTAGTCTGCATGTCATAGCAGAGAATCAGGCTTCACGTCAGCCACCACTGCAACAGTCCATTGTCATAAATTTAGGCCCAGCACCCAGGCAGAGGAGAGAGGTCCCGTAACAGACAATCTGGCTTCATGTCAGCAGAGAATTAGTCTGCATGTCATAGCAGAGAATCAGGCTTCACGTCAGCCACCACTGCAACAGTCCATTGGCATATATTTAGGCCTAGCACACAGGCAGAGGAGAGGTTCATTCAACTTTGGGTAGCCTCGCAATATAATGGTAAAATGAAAATAAAAATAGGATTGAATGAGGAAGTGCCCTGGAGTCCAATAATATATGGTTATGGGGAGGTAGTTAATGTCTAATCTGGACAAGGGACGGACAGGTCCTGTGGGATCCATGCCTGGTTCATTTTTATGAACGTCAGCTTGTCCACATTGGCTGTAGACAGGCGGCTGCGTTTGTCTGTAATGACGCCCCCTGCCGTGCTGAATACACGTTCAGACAAAACGCTGGCTGCCGGGCAGGCCAGCACCTCCAAGGCATAAAAGGCTAGCTCTGGCCACGTGGACAATTTAGAGACCCAGAAGTTGAATGGGGCCGAACCATCAGTCAGTACGTGGAGGGGTGTGCACACGTACTGTTCCACCATGTTAGTGAAATGTTGCCTCCTGCTAACACGTTGCGTATCAGGTGGTGGTGCAGTTAGCTGTGGCGTGTTGACAAAAGTTTTCCACATCTCTGCCATGCTAACCCTGCCCTCAGAGGAGCTGGCCGTGACACAGCTGCCTTGGCGACCTCTTGCTCCTCCTCTGCCTTGGCCTTGGGCTTCCACTTGTTCCCCTGTGACATTTGGGAATGCTCTCAGTAGCGCGTCTACCAACGTGCGCTTGTACTCGCGCATCTTCCTATCACGCTCCAGTGCAGGAAGTAAGGTGGGCACATTGTCTTTGTAGCGTGGATCCAGCAGGGTGGCAACCCAGTAGTCCGCACAGGTTAAAATGTGGGCAACTCTGCTGTCGTTGCGCAGGCACTGCAGCATGTAGTCGCTCATGTGTGCCAGGCTGCCCAGGGGTAAGGACAAGCTGTCCTCTGTGGGAGGCGTATCGTCATCGTCCTGCCTTTCCCCCCAGCCACGCACCAGTGATGGACCCGAGCTGCGTTGGGTGCCACCCCGCTGTGACCATGCTTCATCCTCATCCTCCTCCACCTCCTCCTCATCCTCGTCCTCCTCGTCCTCCAGTAGTGGGCCCTGGCTGGCCACATTTGTACCTGGCCTCTGCTGTTGCCAAAAACCTCCCTCTGAGTCACTTCGAAGAGACTGGCCTGAAAGTGCTAAAAATGACCCCTCTTCCTCCTCCTCCTCCTCCTCCTCCTGGGCCACCTCCTCTTCCATCATCGCCCTAAGTGTTTTCTCAAGGAGACATAGAAGTGGTATTGTAACGCTGATAACGGTGTCATCGCCACTGGCCATGTTGGTGGAGTACTCGAAACAGCGCAACAGGGCACACAGGTCTCGCATGGAGGCCCAGTCATTGGTGGTGAAGTGGTGCTGTTCTGTAGTGCGACTGACCCGTGCGTGCTGCAGCTGAAACTCCACTATGGCCTGCTGCTGCTCGCACAGTCTGTCCAGCATGTGCAAGGTGGAGTTCCACCTGGTGGGCACGTCGCATATGAGGCGGTGAGCGGGAAGGCCGAAGTTACGCTGTAGCGCAGACAGGCGAGCAGCAGCAGGATGTGAACGCCGGAAGCGCGAACAGACGGCCCGCACTTTATGCAGCAGCTCTGACATGTCGGGGTAGTTGTGAATGAACTTCTGCACCACCAAATTCAGCACATGCGCCAAGCAAGGGATGTGCGTCAAATTGGCTAGTCCCAGAGCTGCAACGAGATTTCGCCCATTATCACACACCACCAGGCCGGGCTTGAGGCTCACCGGCAGCAACCACTCGTCGGTCTGTTGTTCAATACCCCGCCACAACTCCTGTGCGGTGTGGGGCCTGTCCCCCAAACATATGAGTTTCAGAATGGCCTGCTGACGTTTACCCCGGGCTGTGCTGAAGTTGGTGGTGAAGGTGTGTGGCTGACTGGATGAGCAGGTGGAAGAAGAGGAGGAGGAAGCCGAGAAGGAGGAGGTGGCAACAGGAGGCAAAGAATGTTGCCCTGCGATCCTTGGCGGCGGAAGGACGTGCGCCAAACAGCTCTCCGCCTGGGGCCCAGCTGCCACTACATTTACCCAGTGTGCAGTTAGGGAGATATAGCGTCCCTGGCCGTGCTTACTGGTCCACGTATCTGTGGTTAGGTGGACCTTGCCACAGATGGCGTTGCGCAGTGCACACTTGATTTTATCGGATACTTGGTTGTGCAGGGAAGGCACGGCTCTCTTGGAGAAGTAGTGCCGGCTGGGAACAACATACTGTGGGACAGCAAGCGACATGAGCTGTTTGAAGCTGTCTGTGTCCACCAGCCTAAATGACAGCATTTCATAGGCCAGTAGTTTAGAAATGCTGGCATTCAGGGCCAGGGATCGAGGGTGGCTAGGTGGGAATTTACGCTTTCTATCAAATGTTTGTGAGATGGAGAGCTGAACGCTGGCGTGTGACATGGTTGAGACGCTTGGTGACGGAGGTGGTGGTGGTGGTGTTGGTGGTACATCCCCTGTTTGCTGGGCGGCAGGTGCCAACGTTCCTCCAGAGGCGGAGGAAGAGGCCGAGGCGGCAGCAGCAGAATAGGCCGAGGCGGCAGCAGCAGAAGAGGTAGCAGGGGGAGCCTGAGTGACTTCCTTGGTTTTAAGGTGTTTACTCCACTGCAGTTCATGCTTTGCATGCAGGTGCCTGGTCATGCAGGTTGTGCTCAGGTTCAGAACGTTAATGCCTCGCTTCAGGCTCTGATGGCACAGCGTGCAAACCACTCGGGTCTTGTCGTCAGCACATTGTTTGAAGAAGTGCCATGCCAGGGAACTCCTTGAAGCTGCCTTTGGGGTGCTCGGTCCCAGATGGCGGCGGTCAGTAGCAGGCGGAGTCTCTTGGCGGCGGGTGTTCTGCTTTTGCCCACTGCTCCCTCTTTTGCTACGCTGTTGGCTCGGTCTCACCACTGCCTCTTCCTCCGAACTGTGAAAGTCAGTGGCACGACCTTCATTCCATGTGGGGTCTAGGACCTCATCGTCCCCTGCATCGTCTTCCACCCAGTCTTGATCCCTGACCTCCTGTTCAGTCTGCACACTGCAGAAAGACGCAGCAGTTGGCACCTGTGTTTCGTCATCATCAGAGACATGCTGAGGTGGTATTCCCATGTCCTCATCATCAGGAAACATAAGTGGTTGTGCGTCAGTGCATTCTATGTCTTTCACCGCTGGGGAAGGGCTAGGTGGATGCCCTTGGGAAACCCTGCCAGCGGAGTCTTCAAACAGCATAAGAGACTGCTGCATAACTTGAGGCTGAGACAGTTTCCCTGGTATGCATGGGGGTGATGTGACAGACTGATGGGGTTGGTTTTCAGGCGCCATCTGTGCGCTTTCTGCAGAAGACTGGGTGGGAGATAATGTGAACGTGCTGGATCCACTGTCGGCCACCCAATTGACTAATGCCTGTACCTGCTCAGGCCTTACCATCCTTAGAACGGCATTGGGCCCCACCATATATCGCTGTAAATTCTGGCGGCTACTGGGACCTGAGGTAGTTGGTACACTAGGACGTGTGGATGTGGCAGAACGGCCACGTCCTCTCCCAGCACCAGAGGGTCCACTAACACCACCACGACCATGTCCACGTCCGCGTCCCTTACTAGATGTTTTTCTCATTGTTATGGTTCACCACAACAACAAATATATTATTTGGCCCAATGTATTGTATTCAAATTCAGCGGGATATAAATTTGAGGCCTAGTATTTAGGCGCTGGGTGACCGGTATGGATTTAGTGACAGAATTAGACTTGGAAATGCACAGTAGCGGGTGTGTGAAGTTATTCTGAATGTACCCTATGTGCACCTTCAATATGATATACCCTTTTAGGGATAGATTTCAAATAGCTCTGATATAGCAGAAACCACTAAATTATGAAATTGCTAAATTGGGAATTGTATTTCAACCCAGAACAAGAAATGTGCTTGAACGGACACTAAATAACTCGCCCAGCTACAGCACTAAGGACAGATTTAGCTGGATATAAATTTGAGGCCTAGTATTTAGGCGCTGGGTGACCGGTATGGATTTAGTGACAGAATTAGACTTGGAAATACACAGTAGCGGGTGTGTGTGAAGTTATTCTGAATGACCCAATGTGCACCTTGAATATTATATACCCTTTTAGGGATAGATTTCAAATAGCTCTGATATAGCAGAAACCACTAAATTATGAAATTGCTAAATTGGGAATTGTATTTCAACCCAGAACAAGAAATGTGCTTGAACGGACACTAAATAACTCGCCCAGCTACAGCACTAAGGACAGATTTAGCTGGATATAAATTTGAGGCCTAGTATTTAGGCGCTGGGTGACCGGTATGGATTTAGTGACAGAATTAGACTTGGAAATACACAGTAGCGGGTGTGTGTGAAGTTATTCTGAATGACCCAATGTGCACCTTGAATATTATATACCCTTTTAGGGATAGATTTCAAATAGCTCTGATACAGCAGAAACCACTAAATTTTAAATTGCTAAATTGGGAATTGTATTTCAACCCAGAACAAAAAATGTGCTTTGACGGACACTAAATAACTTTCCCAGCCACAACAGGACAGCGGTAACGAGAGATTTAGCGGGATATAAATTTGAGGCCTAGTATTTAGGCGCTGGGTGACCGGTATGGATTTAGTGACAGAATTAGACTGGGATATGGCCAAAAAATAACCACACTATTGCTGGTTAAATGCACTTGGTGATGGGCGCAGCTTGCCCCTGATGTAGTATATGGCCAAAAAATGAACAGACTATTGCTGGTTAAATGCACTTGGTGACGGGCGCAGCTTGCCCCTGATTTAGTATATGGCCAAAAAATGAACAGACTATTGCTGGTTAAATGCACTTGGTGTGATAGCTTGACCAACCACACTACTGAGGGTTAAATGCACTTGGTGACAGGCGCAGCTTGCCCCTGATGTAGTATATGGCCAAAAAATTAACAGACTATTGCTGGTTAAATGCACTTGGTGTGACAGCTTCACCCTGATGTAGGCTTTAGCCAAAAAACAAACGCACCATTGAGGGTTAAATGCACTTGGTGACAGGCGCAGCTTGCCCCTGATGTAGTATATGGCCAAAAAATAAACAGACTATTGCTGGTTAAATGCACTTGGTGTGACAGCTTCACCCTGATGTAGGCTTTAGCCAAAAAACAACCACACCATTGAGGGTTAAATGCACTTGGTCGCAGCTTGTGCTGGCGCACCACAAGACACAAAATGGCCGCCGATCACCCCAGAAAAATGTGACTGACAAACGGTCTGGGCAGCCTAAAAACAGTGAGCAATTGAGGATCAGCAGCTCAATGATCCACAGCTGCAGATCGATCAGTTAATCAAGTCCTTTGGAGGAGTTAATCTGCCTAATCTCGCCCTACTGTCGCAGCCGCAACCTCTCCCTACGCTAATCAGAGCAGAGTGACGGGCGGCGCTATGTGACTCCAGCTTAAATAGAGGCTGGGTCACATGGTGCTCTGGCCAATCACAGCCATGCCAATAGTAGGCATGGCTGTGATGGCCTCTTGGGGCAAGTAGTATGACGCTTGTTGATTGGCTGCTTTGCAGCCTTTCAAAAAGCGCCAAGAAAGCGTCACAAAAGCGCGAAGAAAGCGACGAACACCGAACCCGAACCCGGACTTTTACGAAAATGTCCGGGTTCGGGTCCGTGTCACGGACACCCCAAAATTCGGTATGAACCCGAACTATACAGTTCGAGTTCGCTCATCCCTACTCATGAACTCCATTACTACAGAGATTGAGATCAAATTAAACGGTATTCAGGATCATAATCCCTGAGAAGTAGGCAATAAGGATGAGGCAGCTCTCTAGCTCAGTGTTGTGAAGTAACTTGTCTTCATGTAGGATTAGGACAGGTTTTGTGTGTACTAATAGAATGGTGGCCATTTTATTTCCCCTGACAATTGCTTTCCAGAGAAAACGAGCCATTGTAACTAATGAAAGATATTTGAGAATATATGTATAATAACATAATATATAAAGTGTAACTATCATATTTTTTTATTTGCTAGTTTATTAGAACTAGGCATGTATACCTGAGTTAGTCTGTCAATGCTTGTTGAAAGATTTGTAATTTCCTTATAATAACAGCTTTTATTAATGTCCCTTTCCACTGGTCCCTTAAAAGCCTGTTACTAGGGCTTTTCTGTGTCCAGCTCATTGTAAACAGAAGACAGAGGGGCGATCCTCCACACTGAATGCCTGCATTAAAGGGGTTGTCCAAGTTATATTTATTGATGACCTATCCTCAGGATAGGTCATCAATATCAGATCGGCGGGGGTCCGACACCCGGCACCCCCTCCGATCAGCTGTTTGAAGAGGAGACTCGCACGGTGTCAGCGCTGCCTCCTCTTCACTGTTTACTTTTTAGCCGTTGCATCTGCAGTGGTGAGCAGGTGTAATTACACCCAAGCCGTCCCATTCATTTCAATAGGATGGCTTGGGTGTAATTACACCTGCTCACCACTGCAGATGCAACGGCTAGAAGGTAAACAGTGAAGAGGAGGCAGCGCTGACACCACGCATGCCTTCTCTTCAAACAGCTGTCGGACCCCCGCCGATCTGATATTGATGACCTATCCTGAGTATAGGTCATTAATAAATATAACTTGGACAACCCCTTTAAGCTTTAGATAGAGGAGGCGTGTCTCTCAGTAATACAATCTTATTGGCTGGCAGGAAGCTTCTGGCTACAGCAGGTGTGTATGTGAAGGGAGGGAAGATAGTTTTGGTCTCAGAGAAGTGGTGCAGGAGCCATTTGAGATGAAGAACCTCATATCGTAGGGGTTAAAACAAAGGAAAACAGTGGTATGTTAAAAAACTAATGATTGCTTTATGCATAATGCTGCATAATAAAAACATGACAGTTACACTAAGTATTTTCAGTTATTTTATTTTCTCAATTCCCAGAGAACCCCTTTAGGGTGCACAGAAAAGGAAATTGTGTAAGTAGTTGTACACAATATGGACTTGCACAAATTAAAAGAACCTTGCTTTATCCGATAAACAACCACTTAACCAGGCCACAGAATCACACTCAGCACCAACAATGCCAATTTTTAATGCCACTAAACTCTGTACAACAGCCCTCTCAGTGCAACAAGCAGAGATGTCTACAACCTTGGCAATAAAACAAGAACATAACAGCCATTAAAGAAGCTATTAAAATATGGCAACTTTGCAGATAACCTCAATTAAAATAGAGTACAATATTGTGTCTACAGGTGTTATGCAGAAAGGGGAGTACCAGTGGGGTGGCAGAGGTAGCAATGGCATCCGGGCCAAACACTCCACAAGTATTAGAAGACACAAGTATTGTAAGGCTCCTTGTGTAGGTTTTTACATTGTCTCTCAGGTGTGATAAAGTATGTCTCAATATGCAAATCTATATGTATCCATGGCCAAAGACTACAAACAAACCAGTTACAGCTTCATTTTGCAATTGTGAGATCTTCTATCTATCCTTATATTCTTGCTAACATACATAGGCTAGCTTCGCAAGAAATAAGGGACCAATAGAAAAGTGTGACTGCAGGGTCAGACCAAAAAGGGTTTGTTTGTAGTCTGTAACCATGGAAACACAAAGGTCAGCATAAGATCTGTAAACACAAAATAGATTTCTTAATCATGATTACCTGCCAAGTTACTTTATTTTTATTACTATATTTTTTGCCCTATAAGACGCACCTGCCCATGATACGCACCTAGGCTTTTGAGGAGGAAAATAAGAAAAAAAAAATTTGAACCAAAAGGTTTGCTTTTGGTGGGTTTTGAACTAATAGTGGTCGGTGGATGACACAATTATGGGGGATCTGTTGAGGACACTTATGGGCGATCTGTGGGTGACACTGTTATGGGGGATCTGTGGGTGACACTGTTATGGGGATCTCTGGATGGCTTTTATTGGGATCTATGGATGGCACTGTTATGGGGATCTGTGGATGACACTGTTATGGGGGGGATCTGTGGATGACTCATATAAAGCATCTTATGCTATGTGTCATCCACAGATCCCCTTCATAACAGTGTCCCTGTAGTGTGAATGGCCCCCAATACAGGGGGTGAGGGTCGCATCTGGTTTTATAATTACAGCGGGGCCCGTGCAGTGACTGTATTCTACTACACGGGCCCCACTCACTTTATATAATCGTATCTGTAATTGTAGGCATTGTTAATGTATACAAATTCTGGGTAATCAGCGCCTGTATTACGGAACTTACAAGCGCTCGGTAGCAGAGAGGAGGGAGGAGGCAGGCCGGGAGGACGGGCGCTGGCAGCGTGAGTCACTACGTCATGCGCCCACGCCACCTGCTTTATTCATAAAATGGGCGGCGCAGGCGCGTGACGTAGTGACTCACGCTGTCAGCGCCTGTCCTCCCGGCCTGCCTCCTCCCTGCTACCGAGCACTTGTAAGTACCGTAATACAGGCGCTGATTACCCAGAATTTGTATACATTAACAATGCCTACAATTACAGATACGATTATATACAGTGAGTGGGGCCTGTGTAGTAGAATACAGTCACTGCACGGGCCCCGCTGTCATTATAAAAGCAGATGCCGGGCCCCAGCCCCTCCTCCCTCTCAGCTGATACACCCGCCGTGCGGCATCTCGGCGCGGCGTATCACTGAAAATTCGGCAAAATGCAGCATTCGCCTCATAAGACGCACTGCTATTTTCCCCCCACTTTAGGGCGAAAAATAAGGTACTTTAGATGCACTGAAGTAATCTAAAACATTTTTTTCAATGTCAACATTTGCTGTAATGACAAGGCTAAAACTTTAAAGCATATTATGACTATAAATTTGAAACTCGAACAACGGAAGAACATTTATAATATTTTTTCCCTATCACATTTTTTTTCCTAATTAGCTTGTAAATATGTTCCCAGCCATAATGCCTTACATTCCCGGTCCTCATCAAACATTCTTCCGAATTGTTAACAACCTGAAACAATTTATTAAGGATATGGTGAAAACCCACCGAGACACCGTGGATGAGAACTGCCCTCGTGACTTCCTAGATTGCTTCCTCATGAAGATGGAGGAGGTGAGTAGTGATGAGTGGCATAGGCAATATTCGCATAATTTTCATGATTGCTCAAATCGGCACTAATGATGCGCATATTTTTTGCACAATACATGCAAATTTACATTTTATCAGGTCTGAGTAGATATTACTGATTGGTGCACTAAGTATTGTTGTGACATCACAGCACTATATCTGTAGCATGTATGACTGGACAGCAGAGAAACAGTAATTCCTATCACACTACCTAACACCCTGCACTGGAACCTATCAGCTACACTATATGTCTATCTAACCTACACTGACATCTCCCACTAACTATCTGTATTATATATGAGCTAACTAACTATCTAATGTAATTGGATAAGGAATAGAATCCAGATGAAAGCACAGAGCACAGAAATGTCACTGCTCTCTGTCTCTCTCTCAGAACTGCAAAAAAACAACTGAAAATGGCTGCTGGGGAGGTTCTTATATAGTAAGGGGTAGGCAACTTTCCTATTGGTTGCTAGGGATGTTGCTAAGCTCTAAGACAAATATATTGCAGCCTTCTCATTGGCCCACAAGCAAAAAGGGCGGTTACTGATGAAAAAAAAAAATCTAGAATATTTGCGATTATTAATATATAGCACTATATTCTACATATTCGCGAATTCTCGAAGTGGAGATATTCGCAATAAAAATTAGCGATTAGAATATTTGCGATCAACACTAGAGGTGAGTTTACAGATAATTAGAATTACAAAAACACACACTTATAATGTAAATACATTTTCCACAAAGAAAAAAAAACTGTGCCTCTGGGACTAACCGATGGATGGTAGCTATCCATAGTTACATAGTTAATACGGTTGAAAAAAGACATAAGTCCATCAAGATGTGGACGCGAATCCCAGAAGGAAGTGAGACTCAGACATTTTCATAAGCATTAGTGTCATTTACTTTTGAGAATTCATCTAAACCCTTTTTAAAACTGTTCACTGTTCCTGCTGTGACCACGTCCTGAGGAAGTCTATTCCGCAGATTCACAGTTCTTACAGTAAAGAAGCATTGACGCTTCTAGAGACTTAACTTTTTCTTCTCCAGTCGGAGGCAGTGCCCCCTTGTCTTTTGAGGGCATTTGACATTGAAGTTTTCCTCCATATTTTCTGTATGGTCCATTTATATATTTGTATAGGTTAATCATGTCCCCCCTATAGACGTCTCTTCTCAAGAGTAATTAAAAGTAATTCTTTTAATATTTCTTCATAACTAAGACCCTCCATGCCCTTATCATAGTCGCTCTCCTCTGTACTTTTTCCAGCTGCAGAGCGTTCTTTCTATGGACTTGTGCCCAGAACTGAACCCCATATCCCAGAAATCCAGGGACAGACTGTGAACTTAAAGTGTCTCTAGAAAAAAATAAGTGGCCTCATTTTGTAGATGGGCCAAAACTGACAGAAGGTGAAGCAACACAATTAGATAGGGCCAGCATAAGTAACCATAGACAACAGAAGCAGGCAGGGTCAGCGATACTGTAATGCAGCCCAAAATTCTGCCCCAGCAGAACCAAATACCATAGTGCAGCAAAAACTACTGTCACCTTCAAAAAGGCATCTGTCCAATCCACTAGCCTGGTGCATACGTACCGTAGCTGATGCTCCTGCATTAATTATTGCTTAGAGCATAAGATCATTTTTTACCCAGCCGGTGTCCATGAGGTGGGTTCTAGCAACCCTCTGGGTGTCAGCCCACTGGGAAATCTCCCTGTAGGGTTTATGACCAGTTCTCCCCGGTATAAGTCAATGTTCAAACTTTTAAACAAGGCTTAAAACAAGACTTTGTATTTTAGCCAAGCCAGTACCTCATCTGTAAACAGCAGTTTTAGTTTGATAGGCCTTTATTAGGATTCAGGATGTGGCTTTTCTTTCTGCAAAGAGTAACACTCCTACTAGCCTTTCTCTACAATGAAGAATCATACCTAGTGGACTTTTGAGGCAAGATATTTATAGGGTTCCCATTGCAATCATTCTGTTGGTCACCACGGTCAACATTGCACTTTTTATTTATTTGTATTACATCTACAAAGAGTGTGCGGGACTTAGACAATATTTTATAATTAAATAAAGATGAATTATTATTTTTTTAGGAAAAATATAATCCAGATACAGAATTTCATGAAGAAAACCTAGAGATGACAATATTAGACTTATTCTTTGCTGGAACAGAGACTTCAAGTTTGACACTGAGATATAGCTTTCTTATACTCATGAAATATCCAGACATACAAGGTAAAATCCATATTATTTTACTCACACTGGGATGTAGAAGTACAGTATCAGACCTGAGGATGCCCAAATGACACCAGTATTATAAAAAGCACATGGTAGGTTGGGGTCCTGTTAGCGATTTTGCATTCAAACCAGTACCTTTAAGTTACTGTCTCCAAATATCTGCTAAATTGACTAATGTCATTGCTTCCCTTTTTGGGAAAAACAGATAGAATATGTATCCTCCCTTTCTCTTAGTGCAGAACTTTTCCATACACATAAAATGCTAAACTTATATCTTTGCATATGGCATGTGATGTAACATGGCAAAAGACACATACAAAATTACATAAAAAGACCTCTGTTCCTATATAAAATATGAGGCATACAGAAGAACATTTTGGGGCCATACATTTGTAAAGTTGCTGCATTATGGATCTGTGTTGTATGGATACAATGATAACATGACTGTAGACTTGTTCTGTTTTTGCCCTTTTTAGAGAAGATCCTCAAAGAAATTGACCATGTAATCGGCAAAGATCGCTGTCCATCAATAGAAGACAAGAGTAAGATGCCATATACAGAAGCTGTAATCCACGAGATCCAGAGATTTGCTGATATTGTCCCTTTAGGAGTTCCCCATGCTGCCAGTAAGGTCACAACCTTCAGAGGATATCACATTCCAAAGGTAAATTATGTTGGTCTCATCAACCTCTTAGCTCTTAACATATTCCCATCTTTTAAGCTTATAATTTATGGTTTAAATTAAACTTTTTCTTTTTGAAACCTTATATTATTCTTATTTGCCTATAAGTATCATGGTAAATTAACAGACACTACCTTTTGATTAAATCCCATGCCAAAGAAGATATTCTGATCTTCTCAATGCGTTAGTTAATTTCTTCAATTACCATCCAGACCTGACTTTTAACACTTCTGGTTTTCTAGAGCTACATATGTCATACATTTCTTTCAGGGAATCTTGGTGCTTCCAGTCCTGACCTCTGTTTTGAAAGATCCAACTCAATTCAAGAACCCCGATGAATTTGATCCTGGACACTTTCTTAATGAGAATGGTTGCTTTAAGAAATGTGATGCATTTATGCCATTCTCTACAGGTAACAAATTGTTAATTGACTATTAGTTCACAAACTAGCAAAAATTATCTGTAAAATATGACTGACATTAAGCTTTATTTTAATCCAGGTTGGTATAGTTAAATAGTTGAGGACTTCGTATTTTGATGTGGTTGGTAGATCTTGGTTATGTTTATGAAGACCAAGAATATGACTTGATAGGACTTAAGAATGCATGACTTCCAAGGACTTGATAGGTCTTTACACATACGATATTAAGACATGGGCTACAGTCGAGTCATTGTTATAAATCGAGCAGATGAAACTATGTGCAACATCTAACAAAAAGGTTTGAGCTACAGTATTGTCCATACTACATGGTTGAGTCACATTATTATGTCCACCAGCTAATATCTAGAGTAACTGCCATGTACAGCATGGACAGCAGGTAGATGGACTGGCGCTGACTCAATAAAGTCCTGGTTGGTTGTTACAGGTATCTGGAGCCATGCTCACTATCGGGAATATAAAGCAAATGCTTTATATAAAATAAAGGATCAAAGGAAAAATGTCAAGGGATTTGATTCTCGAGGTGGACATATAAAACACCTGAAAAAGAGTTTGATCGGTAACTTAATTATATTGTGCAATCAGTAAAACATGGTACAAGCGTCTATGCAAAAATATAAATGATTTATTATACAATAATTTAAATATAGTCAAAGAATAATCAATGTGAAACTCAATCTGCAATGATATACAGTGATATGCAGTACCCAAAATTCGCTACTAGATGGCACCAACACAAATACCAGCGTATACACAGTACCTCTTAAACAGAAAATGTAATACGATCTGCTTTGACCACAATCATCAGATATAAAACTCAATAATGTTAATAATAGATACAAACCCTTGCTCTGCATAAAACTATGACAAATCTCGGATAATCGGGTAGGATTGTCACACAACTTATAAAATGATCAAGCCTGGTATGATTATGGAATGAAATTATTCCAATCAGAGAGTTTACCTCTGAAATCAATATTTAAGTTTTTTATTCAGTAATATGCATCTCTATTGAATAGTGACAATATTGATATAGCAATTTCAACAACTATACATCTGCCAACAGCGGGGAGTTTGCAAAATATCAGGCTGATTAATTCATATCAATGTTGCACTAAATAAAATTATACGTTACCCGAAAATGCAGACTCCAAAGTCTGTTCTGATCATTGGGATTTTTCTCCAGGGGTTTCTCCTTTCTTTGTTTCTCTATGTTTCTGAGTCTTGTGTTGCTCCCTGTTTTTTTCTTGTTGTTTTTTTTTTCTTTCTCTCTTCTTACTCTAATGTGTACTTTCTTATCCAAAAACCTATCAGTTAGATACACCATCCTAGCTTGGAGTTTTCCAATCATTGTCGGCTAGGCGTATACATTTGATAAGAACTGTGATGTCATTGTATTCCCAAAATTCACTTCTGCTGTTGGTGTAATATTACTCATTTACCCCTAGGTGACACTATTACCTAAGCTATTAGTATAATTCTATTAAGGGTTAAATATCCAAGTATGACTTTATCTCACATTTTATACACACAACCTTTGGAACCTAAATCAAAGCTAAAGGGATTAATTCTGACACTTCTACCAATTAAGCACAGACCTTTAGGCACCATTTGAATGTTTCCCATACTCCAAAATGTATGTTACAGATAATAATTTGATGAGCCTTTTTTTCTCACAGAGATATCTGTGCCTCCTCTGCTACACCAACGGGTGATTGATGGTTAGTTAAAATAACACACCTTTACAGATACTCATTAACTTAGGTATATATGCGTTCTTACTGAGAAATATATATGATAACAAATACCTAAACATCCTTAATAATGTGTAACAATATAAAACAATACATATATCTTATTAATTTTCTTATACAAAACTAAGGTTGATTATATGGGTATATAGATATTACAGATTTTCTGCTTCATTAATAAATACTAAACTGTAGAAGTAATTAGTAGTGATGAGCGGCAGGGGCAATATTCAAATTCACAATATTTCACAAATATTTTGTAGAATATTTGTCATATATTCCCGAATTCGAGATTATATTCTTGATTACAAAAATCGGCAATGTATTATTCGCGGCCATCTTTAAAAATACAGAACATATAATACAAACCGGATTCCAAAAAAGTTGGGACACTAAACAAATTGTGAATAAAAACTGAATGCAATGATGTGGAGATGGCAAATGTCAATATTTTATTTGTAATAGAACGTAGATGACAGATCAAACATTTAATCCGAGTAAATGTATCATTTTAAAAGAAAAATACGTTGATTCAAATTTTCACGGTGTCAACAAATCCCCAAAAAGTCGGGACAAGTAGCAATAAGAGGCTGGAAAAAGTAAATTTGAGCATAACGAAGAGCTGGAAGACCAATTAACACTAATTAGGTCAATTGGCAACATGATTGGGTATAAAATAAGCTTCTCAGAGTGGCAGTGTCTCTCAGAAGCCAAGATGGGTAGAGGATCACCAATTCCCACAATGTTGCGCAGAAAGATAGTGGAGCAATATCAGAAAGGTGTTACCCAGCGAAAAATTGCAAAGACTTTGCATCTATCATCATCAACTGTGCATAACATCATCCGAAGATTCAGAGAATCTGGAACAATCTCTGTGCGTAAGGGTCAAGGCCGTAAAACCATACTGGATGCCCGTGATCTCCGGGCCCTTAAACGACACTGCACCACAAACAGGAATGCTACTGTAAAGGAAATCACAGAATGGGCTCAGGAATACTTCCAGAAACCATTGTCAGTGAACACAATCCACCGTGCCATCCGCCGTTGCCAGCTGAAACTCTACAGTGCAAAGAAGAAGCCATTTCTAAGCAAGATCCACAAGCTCAGGCGTTTTCACTGGGCCAGGGATCATTTAAAATGGAGTGTGGCAAAATGGAAGACTGTTCTGTGGTCAGACGAGTCACGATTCGAAGTTCTTTTTGGAAATCTGGGACGCCATGTCATCCGGACCAAAGAGGACAAGGACAACCCAAGTTGTTATCAATGGTCAGTTCAGAAGCCTGCATCTCTGATGGTATGGGGTTGCATGAGTGCGTGTGGCATGGGCAGCTTGCATGTCTGGAAAGGCACCATTAATGCAGAAAAATATATTCAGGTTCTAGAACAACATATGCTCCCATCCAGACGTCATCTCTTTCAGGGAAGACCCTGCATTTTTCAACAAGATAATGCCAGACCACATTCTGCATCAATCACAACATCATGGCTGCGTAGGAGAAGGATCCGGGTACTGAAATGGCCAGTCTGCAGTCCAGATCTTTCACCTATAGAGAACATTTGGCGCATCATAAAGAGGAAGGTGCAGCAAAGAAGGCCCAAGACGATTGAACAGTTAGAGGCCTGTATTAGACAAGAATGGGAGAGCATTCCTATTTCTAAACTTGAGAAACTGGTCTCCTCGGTCCCCAGACGTCTGTTGAGTGTTGTAAGAAGAAGGGGAGATGCCACACAGTGGTGAAAATGGCCTTGTCCCAACATTTTTGATGCAGACCATTGCAAAGTACTAGTTCATATTAATACTAATTCTGGAATATCTATATTTATGATGCTATGTTTCGCTGTTCTTCTACTATACTTGCTTGAAGTTTATGACTATAGGTAAAGATGGGTGTTACCAGTTGGAGGGGGGGGGGGTGTTTCTGCACAGTTTGACACTATCTATTCAGTGATGTCAGTGTCAGATTGCAGAAACACCCCCCCCAGGTGGTAACACCCATCTGTGCCTACATACATAAACTTCTAGCAGGAATAATAGAAGAATGGCACAACACAGAGTCATAAGTATAGATGCCCGAAAATTGCAGTTACAATGGGGAAAGGAGCTAGCCACTAAAACAGACATGTCAGGAGAGGTGATAGGTCTGCTTTAAGAAAACTTGTCAGGTTTACCTGCAGTCCTATGGAAAACAACCTGTAGCACAAGGACAAGTTATGGGAAATCATGTTGACTTGAGTGACAAATTCATTGCGGCTGCATGGGCAATTGTGACTCTTGCTTCTGAAAATGTACGTAATATACACCTACAATAGAATAAAAATGTCTGTTACACACATTGATCTTTGGCCTTATAACAGATATGGTTGTTATATCCAGTAATGAGCGGCAGGGGCAATATTCAAATTAGCGATATTTCGCAAATATTTGGGCGAATATTCATCATATATTCGCAAATTTGTGATCTCTTCATTATTTCTTGATCGCAAAAATCGGCAATCGAAAAATTAGCGATATAAATTTGCGATCAACACTACTCTTAAAGTCAAAGATATTGCAGCCTTCTCATTGGCCCACAAGCAAGAAGCAGTGAGGGATCATGGGTACTGATGAAAAAAAATCTAGAATATTCGCGATTACAAAAAATATAGCACTATATTTTAGATATTTGCAAATTCTCAAAGTGCCAATATTTGCGCAAAAAATTTGCGATACTAAAATTCGCAATCAACACTAGTTATATCTAGTGTTGAATAAATCAAAGTTGACGAAGTGGAATTCGATTCGAATTACAGGAAAAAATTGTCACAAATCTGAATTTCCTTGTGCTTCGTGGTAATGCATCAGATTTTTTCTAAAATGGCTGCTGCTCACCAAATCAGCAGATAGCTAGCCTCTGTGATGTCGCAGCCCTATAAAAAGCCTCCGCCATTTTACTGGTGATAGGCGCTAGGGACAGTGATCAAGAAAGCTTTTATTTGTAAAATTTTAGTTTGGAAGAGTTCAGGGATG
Organism: Bufo gargarizans; assembly: GCF_014858855.1. Taxonomy (NCBI): domain Eukaryota; kingdom Metazoa; phylum Chordata; class Amphibia; order Anura; family Bufonidae; genus Bufo; species Bufo gargarizans. The sequence continues at coordinate 1,198,513 of NC_058088.1, forward strand.
GCACAGGGACAGTGCAGGGAGATCATAGGGAGACTTTAGCCACACTATAGGGAGAGAATTGAGAGAGTGCAGGGGTTAATGTAACAGTGTCCCTGTGGTTAATAGATAAACAATTCTATTACACCTTGCTGCACTAATTGGGGTGAAAAAGCTGTGTAATACTACTGCTATTGCGGTGTCCACACTGTTTTATACATACGTAATTCTATAACGCCTTGATTCTGTAATTGGGGTGAAATAACACTCTATTTTTTTACATATTTGGTTTTACACCTCGTGTTATAGATTCCATTAGGCCTTGATTTTGTAATTGGAGTGAAATAGCGTTCTAATACTACTGATAGTTTTTTATTACTGGTTTTCTAGCAATCTATGAGCAATCAGCAGACGGTGTAAAATGAGTGCGCTCTTTCACTCTATAGTAGAATCTTGGGCCCATGCAAGTTTAAGTACATTATACCTGGTGCTAACATTAACCTGTAAGGATGAGTTCACACTTCAGTTATTTGGTCAGTTATTGACCCGTAACTGACCAAATAAGTGAAGTGTGAACTGAGTCTAAGAGTGATGCCTGCCACCTGCCTGTCATACTGACGCACAGTAACCGTTTCACTACCACAGCGCACTAGCTATACATGTTTCTGCAATGCACAGTGAGGTACACCGAGATACATTCTCCCTGAAGCTGGGAAATAGCTGATTTTTAACGCGTTTCGTCACTAATTAATTTAGATCTAATCAAATTTTGGGGAAAAATTCAGCAAAGCATCCAAATCGAATTTTTCAAAACTTCGCTCATCTTTAGTTATAGTACTTGAATTAGGAACTCATGCAGAAAATAAGCGCAGTAAACCAGTCCTCTCCTCAAATAAAAAGTGTATGAAGAATTTAAGAGATCAAAAATTTCACTGATATGTGATGAAACCCAACAGTAAGGGTTCAATTGTACTGCAATGCTCCCACAGGGGAAATAAATATTCACACAATGGCTACTAAAATTGCTCTTCACTCTGGTTTATTAATCAAGGTAGTGAATAGGGACCCCATCCTCTATTAACTCAGAATTGCCTTAAAGGACAATTAAATTGTTTTTTTTAAACCTCCCAACCACTTTAAGTTTAGCTTGACTTTTTATTGTGTATGCTTGTTCTGTCTTCTCAGGCAAACGTGTGTGTATGGGAGAAGGCCTGGCTCGTATGGAGCTCTTCGTCTTTCTAACCACCATACTGCAAAAGTTTACCTTGGAGCCGACAATAGACAGAAAGAATTTGAGCATAAGACCAGAGCCCAACACCAACGCTTCAAGACCTTATCCATACCAGATGAAGGTTGTCCCTCGTTTCTGAGTTCAGGACAAGCTTTAAGCATAAAGGAAATTTAGAAGTTATAGAACTTACAAACTAAGAAGGCAGCTCTAATGTTTGAAAGATATCAAATGAAAAAAAAAAAGCAATATAAAGACATGTTTACACAAAGCATACACTTTTTTTATTTTTTGTATTGGATATGTCAGGATTAATTTAAATAATATAATGCAATTCTTAACTTCAGAAATTATTCTGTTTTAATAAAACTTTGGAATGCACCGTGTCTCCTGTACACTGTATGTACTTTTTCTGTTTTTCAGGATTTTTTTTTATTGAGGTTAATATGCTACCTGGTACCTTTTGAACTGAGCTAAATCTTTTTTTGCTTATTGCATGTGCATTAGGGCTAATAGGGCTGGAAGAGATGCGGACAGCACAAAGAGTAACTCCGTTCTACGGCCCTGCTAAAAAAAAAACAGAACATGTCCTATTATTGTCCGTATCACAGAGAAGGATAGGACTGGTCTATTTAGGGTCAGACCTTGCGGAACACACGCAGCAGGTATCCGTGTTTTGCAGATCTGCAATTTGCAGATTGCCTAACACGGTACGGCTGTGTGCATGAGGCTTTATTTTGGTTAGTTTATTCTTTGTCTTTCAAAAATAGCCCATACCAGGGGCATAACTAAAGGCTCATGGGCCCTGGTGCAAGAGTTCAGCTTGGGCCTCCATCCTTCAGTGACTTGTGGCAAGGGGCAGGGGTGCACCTAACCTTTCTGATGCCTGAGGTAAAAATTTAAATGGCACCCCCCTCATGCCAAACTCTCAACCTAACCTCTTCTCTACAGCCCTACTGTTAAAGGCATACTTGGAAAACATTACATACAGCTCTACAAAACATACAGGGTAATACAGCGCCACATGCCTCTTACATCCAGTCACGTCTCCTCTGATGTAGATGTTCTCTTTCTTCAACTTCTCCATTCAGACCAGAATGTCATTATGATTTCTTTCAGCCATCTCTTCTCTCTACAGAGGTTAACAAACAGACTTCTTAGTTTCCTACTTTTCAAAAATTTCCTCTCACCTTCTCAACACCCCATCCTGTGCCCACTGTATTCCCCAATACTATACTGCAGAAACAGTCTCCCTGAAAATACTAGTACCATGTAGACACTGGCGTACTGCCCATAGCGGCAGACCACGCAGTTGCTATGGGGCCCAGGAGTTTGAGGGGCCCGGGCAGGCTGATTGGCCCCGCCCCCTTTCCAATCAAAGTACGTCTCCCTTCCTCCTTGGCCCTGCAGCCAGCCACCAAATCCTTTCGTCTGCTGTACTCTGCTGCTTCCCCTGCCTAATATCGCTACAGCAGCAGAGCACTGTGTGAGGGAGAGGGCCCGGCAGGGTTAGCAGCACTTCACTGCTCTAATCTCCTGACCTCCAACCACTGACCTGAAGAGCAATGGCCTGCAAGGTAGTGTAAATTCCATGAGCTGTTGGGATTCCCAAATCCCACAGCAACACAAGCATCAGACTGCACACTCTATATGACCGTTATCTAATCACTCACACACTGAGCTCCAGAGGGGGAGGGGGACACACTAGAGTGCTGACGGCTGGTTAAAGCTATGTGTATTATGTAGGTGTAGCAGGGAGTTAGTAGTTGTGCTGGTGTGTGTGTGAATATGTGTGTGTGTGTGTGTGTATATATATATATATACACACACACAGACCTGTTCACAGCTTATTCACCTCACTGTAGGTTCTGTAGGAAGGCATAAGGGGTCGTCATTGATCGAAGGTATGTGTCACCAAGGTTCCTGGCCTTGGTGAGGTAAGAGCCGGTAGTTTTAAGTGTCAGAGGCAGCTAGTGCTGATTGATACTGTTTGTTGTTAGTATGGCTGTAAAGCCGATCCGGGCCGGCTCTTACTGGGAGTAGCCAAAGTGCTAGGTGGGTGGCTGCTCCCCACGCTCCAGGCCGGGTCTTTATTGGCCTATATAAAACCCAGCCAGCAGTCTCATCTGGGTGTGGATGACCCTTCATCTGACAGGGAAGCTGTGGAGACTCTGTTTTGGAATCTGTGAATTGGTGCCGTGGTAAAGGCTTGAAAGCCGCATGCTGGAAAACAGGCCCCTAAAGCCTGCTGTGGACGGCTGGGGGAAAGACTGCTAACCAGGTGAAGATTTTGTTCTATGAACATTGCATGGTGTGAACAAACACCAAGACTGTGAACGGTCATTTTTGTTTTTCTTAATGTGTGAATAAACACCGAACTGTTTAAGTTAAGGACTTTGCAATTGCCTCTATACTGTGTCCACTAGGCTGTCTACCAGAGCAAATACACATATGCTTGAAATTATGAAGGGTGGTTCAGGCTCTGCCCCTCATTGCCTTATTACTATTTCTAATGAGGGCAATGAGGGACAGGAACTGGATTCCCCTCAGAATTTGAAGTATATGTCTATGTATTGTTATTAGTGTTGAGCGGACTTGTGTTTTAAGTTCGGGATCCTGTTTTGGATGACACATCCGAAGTCGATTCACATAAAACTTTGTTTCAATACTGTACGGAGCGAGCGCTGTTGGCAGGACACAGCAGAAGCATGATGGCAGGAGTGGCATGATGGAGGCAGGCGGGCAGCAACAGTGGCAAGACGTGGCACCGTCAGCAAGGCCAGATCTATACATTTGCCTCAGCCAGTGGAGTGTGAAAATCCTCCCTAATCCAGGCTTGGATCATTTTGACAAAAGTGATGTTTGGGTGTCACCAGGCTCCCTACGTCAATGAAAACCCTCTCTGAGATGCAACTGGAGGCTGAGCAAGAAAGAAGAAAGAGACTGTGCTGTGTCAGTTCAGGCCACTGTTCCAGTCTGCCTGCCCACAAATCCACTGGGTCAGGGAACAGGGTATGCACCAGAGACGGGGCTTATTGTAGGTACTGTAGGCCTAAACCTGGGCGTTCAGGTGGGAATTTTTAGCTTGCTAAGTGGCCTCAGCCTGGCACTGCATGTGCAAAAACCGATCCATCATGTTGAGGAGACTAAAATGGCTTCTGCTGCTGCTGTTCTTCTTCCTTCTTCGTCGCTAGTGATGAGCGGCAGGGGCAATATTCAAATTAGCTATATTTTGCGAATTTATGGGCGAATATTCGTTATATATTCCCGAATTCACGATCTTCGAGTTAAAAAAAATTTTGGATCCGAAAATCGCAATGTAAAATTTGCGTATTGCTCATGCGCAAAACGGGAGTGGTCAAGTTCAGCAACTGTCGGAAGTTTGTGGAGATTAGAAAAGATTGTTGGAAGCAATTTTTGCGACAGTGAGGAAGAACTCCTGATCACTGTAAGTAATTTCACATTACAGCAGTGTATTTGATTACATTTTACATGCATGTCAGAACAATTGCTTTAGGCTACTCACACTTGCGGTAGAGTAGATCCGGCAAGCAGTTCAATCGCCGAAATTGCCTGCCAGATCTGTCAAAACGTATGCCAACTGATGGCATTTGTAAGACTGATCAGGATCCTGATCCGTCTTACAAATGCATTAAAAAAGCCGGATCCGTCTTTCCGGTGTAATCCGGAAAAAAAGGATCCAGCATTTATTTTTTTCCGTCTGCGCATGCGCAGGCCGGAAGGATGGATCCGGTCATCCGGACATTCCTATGAAAAAAAATGCCTTCAGGCAAGTGTTCAGTATTTTCTCCGTCCTGAACAGTCAAAAAGACTGAACTGAAGACATCCTGATGCATCCTGAACGGATTGCTCTCCATTCAGAATGCATGGGGATATGCCTGATCAGTTCTTTTCCTGTATCGAGCCCCTAGGATGGAACTCTATGGCTACTTTCACACTAGAGGCACGGACCTCTAGCAGGCTGTTCCGTCGGGTGAACAGCCTGTCGAATCCGTCCTGCCGCTAGTGAAAGTGTGGCCCCCAGACTGCCGCTCCGTCCCCATTGACTATAATAGGGGTGGGGCGGAGATCCGGTGGAGGCACGGCAGCGCACGGCGAGAGGCTGCCGGGATAAATGTTGGACATGTCGTAGGCAAGTGTGAAAGTACCCTTATAGGCAGATAGAGTGTTATAAAATATTTGTGATTGCGAAAATCGCCACTTATGATCCAATTTTTTTTCGCAATACATATAACTTCACATTTTATCAGGTCTGAGTAGATATTACTGATTGGTGCACTAAGTATTGCTGTGACATCACAGCACTATGTCTGTAGCATGTACGTATGGACAGCAGAGAAATCTCTCTCACATGCACATTGCACATCCATATCCTGCCGCACACTATATACCACACACACACACACAGTCTATAGATTAGAGTTTGTATCCTGTTGGAATGGTGAGGACTCAGGAGAAGCTTTTTTTTGTCTTACCGCCTTGTATTTGCTGGTTCATTTAGAGTTACCCAAGGTGCACCATGGGGAGGCCAATGTCCAATTGCTCAGACCCCACACACATACAATCGCAATAGAATCCGATCTTATAAAGGTATCATATCAGAATGGTTGCTTTAGGAAAAGTGATGCATTTATGCCATTTTATACAGGTAAGGTAAGGTCAAATCAGTAAGCCGCTGTCGCTCCACATCTCATTGTCTTCCCACCTTTTACACCTGCTGCTTGACAATGTGTATTGCTGCTTAACTGACTTGTAACCAAAATATCAAAAATATATATTTTTGTGCGTTCAGTTTTCCCTGTTTTATTACATTTAATGTACAGTATATAAAGTAATACTATCACTATGGTCATTTGCCATGTTCTTGGCCATGCTGCTTGCTTGTCTGTTGACTTTAGCCCATTTTGAGTATGTACCAATTACAAAGACTGTGGGGCACATTCATTCAGACCGGCGTTTTAGACCCCTATACCTGACCGTTGATCCGCCAGAGTTATTCAGAGGTGCAGGCTTCCTAGCAGCTAGAAGGCGCTACTACGAGTGAAACTGCCTTCTTAAACAGCTAATTTATAATGTAAAAACGCAGTGGCAGTACTGCTGTTTTTCCCTTCTGCCTCCCAAAAAGAGTTAATAAAAGTTAATCATAAAGTTATGTGTACCCCAAAATGGTACCATTAAACAACTACAAGCCCTCATAAAGCTATATAGATGGAAACATAAAAAAAAAGTTATAGCTCTTGGAACGTCACAATGAAAAAAGGAAGAACAACGTTTGGTCAGTAAGGCCCAAAACTGGCTGATCACTAAGGGGTTAATGCTAAGACAACATTGGTAATGTCATAGTGACAATGGTTAAACGAATGGTAGTAACAGGCTGTTTAAAAGAGCACTGCATGGTTAAAAAATATATATATTCTGATCTATTAAATGGCAGACACCATTTTTAATGATTTGTGCAGGATGAATACTAAAACTTTTGGATGTGCTGAAATCTAAAACTTTTCTGAAAAATTGCAACAAAACCAATTTGAGTCGTATTAATTCACTCATCTCTACTAAAAATAATTTTTCCAACTCAACCTTAATAAAAAAAATATTAACAATTTGTCTTCTACAGTCTTCATGTTTCATTTTCCCCGCAAACTGAAAAAAATCCGATATTGTATACGGTCTGTTGGACAAGATCAGATCCAACAAGTTATCTGCTCCGGTCCGTTCCTTGACAAGCTGAGAGAAATGTTGTCTTGAATGGTCGATAAAAACGTATAGCTTCTAGCCAGGGGCGTAGCTATAGGGGGTGCAGAGGTAGCAGTCGCTACCGGGCCCAGGAGCCTGAGGGGGCCCAAAGACTCTTGTGCTGCATAAGAAGACACACAAAGCACTGAGGGAAGGGGGGCCCAAGCCTAACTCTTGCACCAGGGCCCATGAGCCTTTAGCTACGCCCTTCTAGCACAACCAACAGGTTAAATGTCCCAATTAGTGTCAGGAGAGTTAAAATCCCCCATAATATGGACCCTGTTATTGCAGCATTTCATACTGTTAGGCCTCTTTCACATGGGCATCATGGATTTGGGCTGGATAGGATGCGAGTGCGTCGGGGGCAAATGCGCATTTTTTCCACGCAAGTGAAATTTTTTTAATGCGTTTTGCACGCGCGTGAGAAAAATCGTCATGTTTGGTACCCGAACCCGGACTTCTTCACAGAAGTTCGAGTTTTGGTTAGGTGTTCTTTACATGTTATTATTTTCCCTTATAAAATGGTTATAAGGGAAAATAATAGCATTCTTAATACAGAATGCTTAGTAAAATAGGGCTGGAGGGGTTAAAAAAAAAATTATAATAATTTAACTCACCTTATTCTACTTGTTCGCGCAGCCCGGCTTCTCTTCTGTCTTCTTCTTTGCTGTCCCGGCGGAAATGGACCTGTGGTGAGTGATGTCACCACAGGTCCTTTTCCTCCGGGACAGCAAAGAAGAAGACAGAAGAGAAGCCGGGCTGTGCGAACAAGTGGATTAGGGTGAGTTAAATTTATTTAAATTTTTTTTAACCCCTCCAGCCCCTATTTTACTAAGCATTCTGTATTAACCTCTTCTGGACACAGGGCGTACCGGTAAGCCCTGATGTCCTGGTACTTAAAGGGACACTAACAGGCCCTATAAACATACAGACGTGGACAAAATTGTTGGTACCCTTTGGTCAATGAAAGAAAAAGTCACAATGGTCACAGAAATAACTTTAATCTGACAAAAGTAATAATAAATTAAAATTCTATAAATGTTAACCAATGAAAGTCAGACATTGTTTTTCAACCATGCTTCAACAGAATTATGTAAAAAAATAAACTCATGAAACAGGCATGGACAAAAATGATGGTACCCCTAGAAAACACAGAACATAATGTGACCAAAGGGACATGTTAATTCAAGGTGTGTCCACTAATTAGCATCACAGGTGTCTACAACCTTGTAATCAGCCATTGGGCCTATATATATGGCTCCAGGTAATCACTGTGTTGTTTGGTGATATGGTGTGTACCACACTCGACATGGACCAGAGGAAGCAAAGGAAAGAGCTGTCTCAAGAGATCAGAAAGAAAATTATAGACAAGCATGTTAAAGGTAAAGGCTATAAGACCATCTCCAAGCAACTAGATGTTCCTGTGAGTACAGTTGCACATATTATTCATAAGTTTAAGATCCATGGGACTGTAGCCAACCTCCCTGGACGTGGCCGCAGGAGGAAAATTGATGACAAATCTAAGAGACGGATAATCCGAATGGTAACAAAAGAGCCTAGAAAGACTTCTAAAGAGATTCAAGGTGAACTTCATGCTCAAGGAACATCAGTGTCAGATCGCACCATCCGTCGTTGTTTGAGCCAAAGTGGACTACATGGGAGACGACCAAGGAGGACACCATTGTTGAAAACGAATCATAAAAAAGCAAGACTGGAATATGCCAAACTACATGTTGACAAGCCACAAAGCTTCTGGGAGAATGTCCTGTGGACAGATGAGACAAAAATCGAAGTTTTTGCCAAGGCACATCAGCTGTATGTTCACAGACGAAAAAATGAAGCATATCAAGAAAAGAACACTGTCCCTACTGTGAAACATGGAGGAGGCTCTGTTATGTTCTGGGGCTGCTTTGCTGCGTCTGGCACAGGGTGTCTTGAATCTGTGCAGGGTACAATGAAATCTCAAGACTATCAAGGAATTCTAGAGAGAAATGTACTAGCCAGTGTCAGAAAGCTTGGTCTCAGTCGCAGGTCATGGGTCTTGCAACAGGACAATGACCCAAAACACACCGCTAAAAACACCCAAGAATGGCTAAGAGGAAAAAATTGGACTATTCTAAAGTGGCCTTCTATGAGCCCTGACCTCAATCCTATTGAGCATCTTTGGAAGGAGCTGAAACATGCAGTCTGGAAAAGGCACCCTTCAAACCGGACACAACTGGAGCAGTTTGCTCATGAGGAGTGGGCCAAAATACCTGCTGAGAGGTGCAGATGTCTCATTGACAGTTACAGGAAGCGTTTGATTGCAGTGATTGCCTCAAAAGGTTGCGCAACAAAATATTAAGTTAGGGGTACCATCATTTTTGTCCATGCCTGTTTCATGAGTTAATTTTTTTACATAATTCTGTTGAAGCATGGTTGAAAAACAATGTCTGACTTTCATTGGTTAACATTTATAGAATTTTAATTTATTATTACTTTTGTCAGATTAAAGTTATTTCTGTGACCATTGTGACTTTTTCTTTCATTGACCAAAGGGTACCAACAATTTTGTCCACGTCTGTATTTAGTTATTCCTATGCAGTCATAGATCTATTAAAGTGTATTCCAATGATATAAGAGTACCAACTGTCCGCATTGTAAACCATGTAAAAACAACTTTATATTCATCTGTCAATCACATTTCTTTATGCCCAAGGGGCGTTTTCTCTCATACCTTTGTGCCCAGCCGCGCCCCAACTGTCGTTTCCTACCGCCGCCCAGCTCATTATTATTCACTGCGCTGGGCGGCTCTTACATTCCCCGATCCTGTCAGTTCCCGCGCATGCCCGATAGATACTTATGGGCATCGGCCTCAATCGGACCATCTGCGCTTGCGCCGGCAGCCTCCCAAGCCTGTAAATGAATGCGCCTGTGTCCGATCTCTCCTCAAAGGCACTCGTATCCAACGCTTCAGAGCGCTGATGTCATCAGAAATTCAGATGGTTAATGCGCCTGCGCCGGCCAAGAAGCTCTTCTCTCGGGTGACAGGATCGGGGAATGTAAGAGCCACCCAGCGCAGTGAATAATAATGAGCTGGGTGGCGCTAGGAACCAACAGTTGGGGCGTGGCTGGGCACAAAGATATGGGAAAAAACGCCCCTTGGGCATAAAGAAATGCGAAAAAAACGCCCCTTGGGCATAAAGAAATGTGATTGACAGATGAATATAAAGTTGTTTTTACATGGTTTACAATGCGGACAGGGGGTACTCTTATATCATTGGAATACACTTTAATAGATCTATGACTGCATAGGAATAACTAAATATGTTTATAGGGCCTGTCAGTGTCCCTTCAAGGACACAGGGCATACGGGTACGTCCTGTGTATTTCCGATCACCGACGCCCGACGGGCGGTGATCGGAACCCGGTGCCTGCTCAAATAATTGAGCAGGCACCTCGGCTAAATGTGTGGGGGGGTCCCCCTCAGACCTGCGGTTTGCGGCGGCGAACGGGCGTGCCATCGGGTCCCCATGCGGCTGTAAGGGGGATCCGATGGCATGGAAGGCAGCGTGATGCCTAAGAAAGGCATCGCGCTGCCTTCCTGTGACGTGCCTGTGAGATCCAGCCCTCTGGATCTCACAGGCCGGAAGCTATATGAGTAATACTGTACATACAGTATTATTCATACAGCCAATGCATTCCAATACAGAAGTAAAAAAATATTGGTAAAAATTATGGGGGGAAAAAAGTATACATATTAGGTATCGCCGCGTCCATATCAACCGGCTCTATAAACATATCACATGACCTAACCCCTCAGATGAACACCATAAAAAATAAAAACTGTGCTCAATAAACAATTTTTTGGCACCTTACATCACAAAAAGTACAACAGCAAGCGATCAAAAATGTGTTTGCCCACCAAAATAGTACCAATCTAACTATCACCTCATTCCGCAAAAAATGAGCCCCTACCTGAGAAAATCGCCCAAAAAATAAAAAATAAATATGGCTCAGAAAATGGAGACACTAAAACATAATTTTTTTTTGTTTTAAAAAAACTGTTATTGTGTAAAACTTACATAAATATAAAAAAGTATGCATATTAGGAATCGCCGCGTCTGTATCGACCGGCTCTATAAAAATAGCACATGACCTAACCCCTACACCGTAAAAAAAACAACAAAAAAACTGTTAAATAAACAATTTTTTGTCACCTTACATCACAAAAAGTGTAATAGCAAGCGATCAAAAATGACATATGCACCCCAAAATAGTGCCACTTAAACCGCCATCTCATTCCACAAAAAATTTGACCCTACCTAAGATAATCGCCTAAAAACTGAAAAAAATATGTCTCTCAGAATATGGAGACACTAAAACATGATTTGTAAATGAAAACATTGATTTTCAAAAATGATATTATTGTGTAAAACTTACATAAATAAAAAAAAGTATACATATTAGGTATCGCCGCGTCCGTATGGTCCGGCTCTATAAAAATATCACATGACCTAACCCCTCAGATGAACACCGTTAAATATAAAAAAAAAACTGTGCTAAATAAATCTTTTTTTGTCACCTTACATGACAAAAGGTGTAATAGCAAGCGATCAAAAAGTCACACGCACCCCAAAATAGTGCCAATAATACCGTCATCTCTTCCCACAAAAATCATACCCTACCCAAGGTAATCGCCCAAAAACTGAAAAAATTATGTCTCTCAGACAATGGAAACACTAAAACATGATTTTTTTTGCTTCAAAAGTGAAACCATTGTGTAAAACTTACATGAATAAAATAAAGTATACATATTAGGTATCGCAGCGTCCGTAACAACCTGGTCTATAAAAATATCACATAATCCAACCTGTCAGATGAATGTTGTAAATAACTAAAAATAAAAACGGTGCAAAAACCTTGTTACCTTGCCTCACAAAAAGTGTAATATAGAGCAACCAAAAAACATATGTACCCTAGACTAGTACCAACAATACTGCCACCCTATCCCTAGTTTCTAAAATGGGGCCACTTTTTTTGAGTTTTTGCTCTAGGGGTGCATCAGGGGAGCTTCAAATGGGACATGGTGTAAAAAAAAACAGTCAATTTCATCTCCATTTGCCAATAACTCTTGTGGAACACCTAAAGGGTTAACGACGTTTGTAAAATCAGTTTTGAATACCTTGAGGGTTGTAGTTTCTTAGATAGGGTCACTTTTATGGAGTTTCTACTGTAGGATTGCATCAGGGGGGCTTCAAATGGGACATGCTGTAAAAAAAAACAGTCCAGCAAAACCTGCCTTCCAAAAACCGTATGGCATTCCTTTCCTTCTGCGCCCTGCCGTGTGCCCGTACAGTGGTTTACGGCCACATATGGGGTATTTCTGTAAACTAAAGAATCAGGGCCAAAAATATTGAGTTTGAGTTTGGCTGTTAACCCTTGCTTTGTAACTGGAAAAAAAATATTAAAATGGAAAATCTGCCAAAAAAGTTAAATTTTGAAATTGTATCTCTGTTTTCCATTAATTCTTGTGGAACACCTAAAGGGTTAACAAAGTTTGTAAAATCAGTTTTGAATACCTTAAGGGGTGTAGTTTCTATAATGGGGTCATTTTTGGGTGGTTTCTATTATGTAAGCCTCGCAAAGTGACTTCTGGTCCCTAGAAATTGGGTTTTTGAAAATTTCTGAAAAATTTCAAGATTTGCTTCTAAACTTCTAAGCCTTGTAACATCCCCAAAAAGTAAAATATCATTCCCAAAATGATCCAAACATGAAGTAGACATATGGGGAAAGTAAAGTAGTAACTATTTTTGGAGGTATCACTATGTATTATAGAAGTAGAGAAATTGAAACTTGGAAATTTGCAATTTAAAAAAAAATTGTAAATTTTGTATTTTTTAATAAATAAAAATGATTTTTTTTTACTTCATTTTACCAGTGTCATGAAGTACAATATGTAACGAAGAACAATCTCAGAATGGCCTGGATAAGGCCTCATGCACACGACCGTTGTGTGCATCCATGGCCGTTGTGCCGTTTTCCGTTTTTTTTCGCTGACCCATTGACTTTCAATGGGTCCGTGGAAAAATCGGAAAATGCACCGTTTTTCAGCCGAGACCGTGATCCATGTATCCTGTCCGTCCAAAAAATATGACCTGTCCTATTTTTTTGACGAACAACGGTTCACGGACCCATTCAAGTCAATGGGTCCGTGAAAGAACACGGATGCACACAAGATTGGCATCCGTGTCCGTGATCCGTGGCCGTAGGTTACTTTCATACAGACGGATCCGAAGATCCGTCTGCATAAAAGCTTTTTCAGATCTAAGTTTTCACTTCGTGAAAACTCATATCCGACAGTATATTCTAACACAGAGGTGTTCCCATGGTGATGGGGACCCTTCTAGTTAGAATACACTACAAACTGTGTACAAGACTGCCCCCTGCTGCCTGGCAGCACCCGATCTCTTACAGGGGGCCGTGATCAGCACAATTAACCCCTTGCGGCACCTGAAGGGGTTAATTGTACTATCATATCCCCCTGTAAGAGATCAGGGCTGCCAGGCAGCAGGGGGCAGACCCCCCCCTCCCCAGTTTGAATATCATTGGTGGCCAGTGCGGCCCCCCCCTCCCTCTATTGTAATAATTTGTTGGTGGCACAGTGTGCGCCCCCCGCCCCCCCCTCTCCCTCCCTCTATTGTAATAATTCATTCGTGGCACAGTGTGCGCCCCCCCCTCCTCCCTCTATTGTAATAATTTGTTGGTGGCACAGTGTCCGCCCCCCCCCTTCCTCCCTCTCCCTCCCTCTATTGTAATAATTCATTCGTGGCACAGTGTGCGCCCCCCCCCCTCCTCCCTCTATTGTAATAATTTGTTGGTGGCACAGTGTCCGCCCCCCCCCTTCCTCCCTCTATTGTAATAATTTGTTGGTGGCACAGTGTGCGCCCCCCATCGGCCCCCACTCCCTCTATAGCATTAACAACATTGGTGGCAGTGTGCGGCCTCCCCTCTCTCCCCCCCCCAATCGTTGGTGGCAGCGGAGTTCCGATCGGAGTCCCAGTTTAATCGCTGGGGCTCTAATCGGTAACCATGGCAACCAGGACACTACTGCAGTCCTGGTTGCCATGGTTACTTAGCAATAGTACAATAGTAGAAGATTCATACTTACCTGCTGGCTGCTGCGATGTTCGTGACCGGCCGGGAGCTCCACCTACTGGTAAGTGACAGATCTGTGCGGCGCATTGCTAAATGAACTGTCACTTACCAGTAGGAGGAGCTCCCGGCCGGTCACAGACATCGCAGCTCCCAGGTAAGTATGAATCTTTTACTATTGTACTATTGCTAAGTAACCATGACAACCAGGGCTGCAGTAGCGTCCTGGTTGCCATGGTTACCGATCGGAGCCCCAGCGATTAAACTGGGACTCTGATCAGAACTCCGCTGCCACCAATGATCGGGGGGGGAGATGGGAGGCCGCACACTGGCCACCAAGGTTGTTAATGCTATAGAGGGAGGGGGGGCCGATGGGGGGCGCACACTGTGCCACCAACGAATTATCACAATAGAGGGAGGAAGGGGGGGGCCGGGGGGGGCTCACACTGTGCCACCAACGAATTATTACAATAGAGGAAGGAAGGGGGGGCCGGGGGGGGCACACACTGTGCCACCAATGAATTATTACAATAGAGGGAGGAAGGGGGGGCCGATGGGGGGCGCATACTGTGCCACCAACGAATTCTTACAATAGAGGGAGGGAGGGGGGTCGATGGGGGGTGCACACTGTGCCACCAACGAATTATTACAATAGAGGGAGGAAGGGGGGGCGATGGGGGACGCATACTGTGCCACCGACGAATTATTACAATAGAGGGAGGAAGGGGGGGGGCCACACTGGGCACCAATGATATTCAAACTGGGGAGGGGGGGTCTGCCCCCTGCTGCCTGGCAGCCCTGATCTCTTACAAGAGGATATGATAGTACAATTAACCCTTTCAGGTGCGGCACATGAGGGGTTAATTGTGCTGATCACGGCCCCCTGTAAGAGATCGGGTGCTGCCAGGCAGCAGGGGGCAGTCATGTACACAGTTTGTAGTATATTCTAACTAGAAGCGTCCCCATCACCATGGGAACGCCTCTGTGTTAGAATATACTGTCGGAAATGAGTTTTCACGATCTAACTCATATTCGACAGTATATTCTAACATAGAGGCGTTCCCATGGTGATGGGGACGCTTCAAGTTAAAATATACCATCGGATTGGATAAAAACTCCGATCCGATGGTATAAAAGGGACTCCAGACTTTACATTGAAAGTCAATGGGGACGGATCCGTTTGAAATGGCACCATATTGTGTCAACGTCAAATGGATCCGTCCCCATTGACTTGCATTGTAATTCAGGACGGATCCGTTTGGCTCCGCACGGCCAGGCGGACACCAAAATGACTTTTTTTTCATGTCCGTGGATCCTCCAAAAATCAAGGAAGACCCATGGACGAAAAAACCATGTTATAAGGGAAAATAATAAAGATTGGGTCCCCATCCCGATCGTCTCCTAGCAACCTTGCGTGAAAATAGCACCGCATCCGCACTTGCTTGCGGATGCTTGCCATTTTCACGCAGCCCCAATCACTTCTATGAAAAACGCACAAAATGGAGAATTCTGCAATTTTCATGCAACACACTAGTGATGCATGAAAATCACCGCTCATGTGCACAGCCCCATAGAAATTAATGGGTCTGGATTTAGTGCAGGTGCAATGTGTTCACCTTACGCATTGCACCCGCGAGGAAATTTCGCCCGTGTGAAAGAGGCCTTAGGTAGCAAAGTCCAATTAGGTCATTACCATTTTTGTATCCACTGTATACCCATAAGGACTCCACCCTGTCAGCGCTTCCCCCGATACTGTCATTTAGCAGTGGGCTTTAAAGCATACCTGGGTTAATAAAATAAAAAAGTTTGCATAATGGGTTTGCTACGTCTCTGTAATATATGATAAAATGCTAAATAATAAATAACTTTTTTGTGAACGGTGGCTCAGTGGTTAGCACTGGTGACTTACAGCGCTGAGGTCCTAGGTTCAAATCCAACCAAGGACAACATCTGCATGGAGTTTGTATGTTCTCTCCAGGTATGCGTGGGTTTCTTCTGGGTACGCTGGTTTCCTCCCACACTCCAAAGACATACTGATAGGGAACTTAGGGCTCATGCACACAAACTTATTTTGTGTCCGTTCCGGATTTTTTGCGGACCATATACGGAACCATTCATTTCAAAGGGTCCAAAAAAAAGAATGGAAGTTACTCCATGTTCATTCTGTTTCCGGATGTCCGTATTTTCATTCCTCAAAAAAATAGAACATGTCCGATGATTGTCCGCATTAGGCCTCTTTCACACGAGCGTGACGGATTAGGTCCGGATGCATTCAGTGAAACTCGCACCATTTTGCAAGCAAGTTCATTCAGTTTTGTCTGCAGTTGCGTTCAGTTGTTCCGTTTTTTCCATGCGAGTGCAATGCGTTTTGATGTGTTTTTCATGCGCGTGTTCAAAAACTGAAGGTTTTCAAACAACATCTCTTAGCAACCATCAGTGAAAAACGCATCGCGTCCGCACTTGCTTCCGGATGCAATGCGTTTTTCACTGAAGACTCATTTACTTCTATGGGGCCAGGGGTGCGTGAGAATATAGAACATGCTGCGTTTTTCATGCAACGTAGAACTGATGCGTGAAAAAAACGCTCATGTTCACAGAACCATTAAAATGAATGGGTCAGGATTCAGTGCGGGTGCTATCCGTTCACGTCACGCATTGCACCCGTGCAGAAAACTCGCTCGTGTGAAAGGGTAGTACTGTTCTATTAGGCTGGGTTCACACGGGCGTCACGTTTTGGCTCAGGATGCGTCCCGGGTGCATTGCGACAAATCAGTTTTGGTTCCAGCGTTTAGTTTTTATTACGCGGGTGCAATGCGTTTTGCACGCGCATGATAAAAATCTTAATGTGGTACCCAGACCCGAACTTCTTCACTGAAGTTCAGGTTTGGGTTCAAGGTTGTGTAGATGTCATTATTTTCCCTTATAACATGGTTATAAGGGGAAATAATAGCATTCTTAATACAGAATGCTTAGTAGAAGGTCAATTGAGGGTTAAAAAAATAAAAATAAATTAACTCACCTCCTCCAATTGATGGTGTAGCTGCCGGTCTCCTGTTCTTTCTTCAGGACCTATCAAAGGACCTGTGGTGACATCACTGAGCTCATCACATGGTTCGTCACCACAGGTCCTTTAGCCGGCAGCTCATGATTAAAGAGGACCTTTCACTACAATAAAAAATCTAAACTAAGCATACAAATGGCCGCAGCACTCAGCTCATAGCCTGAGAGAAAAGAAAAACTCTCAGGCTATGAGCTGAGCGCTGCGATTGGCCAGCGCTACAGCCTGGGAGAAGGAGACGCTGGCAGGCTCCTCCCAGTTGAGCCAAAAATCTGAAGATACCGGAGCCTAGACCGGGAGAACGGAGCGGCGCCCAGGGATAATAGTAAGTGCAGAGCGATTCCTGGGCGCCGCTCTCCATGTCTGTATGCTTAGTTTAGATTTTTTATTGTAGTGAAAGGTCCTTTTTAAGAAGTAAGACGAGATCGGCAACTACGCGATCAAGAGGAGAAGGTGAGTTATTTCTATTTTTTTTAACCCTCAATTGACCTTCTACTAAGCATTCTGTATTAAAGAATGATATTATTTTCCCTTATAACCATGTTATAAGGGAAAATAATACAGTGAATAGACTTTCATCTTAGGCTACTTTCACACTAGCGTTCGATCGGATCCGTTCTGAACGGATCCGATCATATTAATGCAGACGGAGGCTCCGTTCAGAACGGATCCGTCTGCATTATATTGGCAAAAAATGGCTAAGTGTGAAATTAGCCTGAGCGGATCCGTCCAGACTTTTACATTGAAAGTCAATGGGGGACGGATCCGCTTGAAGATTGAGCCATATTGTGGCATCTTTAAACGGATCCGTCCCCATTGACTTACATTGTAAGTCTGGACGGATCCGCACGCCTCCGCACGGCCAGGCGGACACCCGAACGCTGCAAGCAGCGTTCAGGTGTCCGCCTGCTGAGCGGAGCGGAGGCTGAACGCCGCCAGACTGATGCAGTCTGAGCGGATCCGCATCCATTCAGACTGCATCAGGGCTGGACGGAAGCGTTCGGGTCCGCTCGTGAGCCCCTTCAAACGGAGCTCACGAGCGGACAGCCGAACGCTAGTGTGAAACTAGCCTTAGCAATCATGCGTGAAAATCGCACCACATCCGCACTTGCTTGCGGATGCTTGCGATTTTCACGCAGCCCCATTTACTTTTATGGGGCCTGCGTTGCGTGAAAAACGATTTTCATGCAACGCACAAGTGATGCTAGAAAATCACCGCTCATCTGCACAGCCCCATAGAAGTGAATGGGTCCGGATTCAGTGCAGGTGCAATGCGTTCACCTCACGCATTGCACCCGCGCGAAAATCTCGCCCGTGTGAACCCAGCCTTAGGGGCCAGCTGTTCCGTTCCGCAAAATACGGAATGCACACGGACGCCATCTGTGTTTTTTGCGGATCTCTTTTTTGCGGACCGCAAAATATGTACGGTCGTGTGCATGTGAGCCCAATTGGGGACAGCTTGACGCAAAATATGTACGGTCGTGTGCATGGACCCTTAGATTGTGAGCCCAATTGGGGACAGCTTGATGCTAATGGCTGTAAAGCGCAGCACAATATAGCAGCACCATATAAGTACAAAAATAAATAAAAACTATATTGTAGAGCACCGCCCAATTTAAGGCAGATACCCCCTAATGAAACTGGAGAGTTACACCAATTGTGAACAACCAGGAACCACCCTGTATTGCTTGATGTATCCCCACTATAATGGCGCACCTTCAGTGTGTCAGTACCAAAAACAAATGTGCGTCCTTTGTCCACACCCCCAGGTAAGATGTGGGGTGACTGAAAAATGAACGATCTACTCCATGTACTCAGTGTGAGGTCTCCTGCACACGACCGTAGGTGTCCCGTTGCCGTATTGCGGACCGCAATTGCGGTTCCGCAATACACGGGAACCGTTTCGTGTGCATTCCACATCACGGATGCGGACCCATTCACTTCAATGGGTCCGCAAATCCGGAGATGCGGAATGGTGCGAAACGGAACCCTACGGAAACATTATGGAGTGCTTCCGTGAGGTTTTGTATCGTACTTCCGTTCCGCAAAAACATGTCCTATCTTTTGCGGAACGGCCGGATCGTGGACCATTTAAAGTGAATGGGTCCGCGATCCGCTGCGGCTGACTCATGGACGGTGTTCGTGCATTGCGGCCCGCATTTTGTGGGCCTCAGCACGGCCACGGGGTGCACACGTGCCTACAAGGCAGTTAGCACTGATGCCGGCACACCTCACTATATTCAAGGCAGGGTTTCATATGGATAGCCCATTTGCTAGGCTTTTGCTGGCCCAGAAAGCCTCCCTGAATGTGTCCCTGTTATTACAGCCCCTCCCCCCCATGGGTACGGCTGACAATACACTTATGTCTATGGGTCTATCACATGCCTTCAATAAAGGCAGACCATGTAAATGCTCCGGGCCCCGGGGGAGGGGGCCCGTCACTCATTTCCTACTTCTTTCCTTCTGGTGGGAGGTGAAAACACTGCATTTGCATGTAGATGCCACTAGGGGGAGGTCAGTCCAAAGAGATTATGATAGCTTCCATTGCACTATATAAACTCCTATCACTGAGCTCCCCTAGTGGTATCTGTAGGTAAACAGCTTCGTAAAGTGAAGCTGAAAACTTTATCAATGTATGTATTAGGAATGAGCAAATCGACTTCGAATGAAATATCCAAAGTCGATTTGCAGAAGCTCCGTTCAGTATTAGAATGTATTGGCTCTGATGAGCCAAAGCTATTGCTTGAATTCTCACGAGACTTTCGGTAATAACTTCACAAATTAATTTCTACAGTAAAAAAACAGGCAATAACAAGCAATAACTTTGGCTCATCGGAGCCAATACATTCTAATACTGTACCAATACTGTACCGAGCTCCAGATTCTGCATATTCGTCAGAAATCTGGGGTATTGTGCTTTGTGTTCTGAATTGCCTGTGAGTGGTTGCATGCATAATGGGAAATTGGTGGCGCAGAGGGGGCCAATAGGGCCAATAGTAATAAACTGTTCCTCTTTCGTTTCATTGGTATATACCGCACACATAAATATATACCAGCAGTGGATACATTGCACACATAAATATATACCAGCAGTGGATACATTGCACACATAAATATATACCAGCAGTGGATACATTGCACACATAAATATATACCAGCAGTGGATACATCGCACACATAAATATATATGGATGGACTTCACAGCTCAGGAGCGAGGAGCCAAGTCTGCACTCTGAGTGATGGCCGACGCCCGCGGCACGTCCTGACTACCCCGCCAGCTTCTTTTGTCCTATGGCCGGTTCCTGCAACAGATATAATTGTGTCTGTATGGTATTGCATCCAGAGTCCATTCAATGCCCCATGTTCTCTGGCCATAGCTTGCACTTCGTACTGATTTAGTACCTACAGACCTTGATTGAAGGCAGCCAAACCTAGTCTTATCCAATACTACTTAACCCTTAGACTAGTTGTAGGTACTTGGCGACACAGTATGTGTGCTGTCTCGCCTCATTCACAAGGATGTATTTCACCAATCATGTGACGTTAACATTGTTGTATGGACCGTCAAAATATTTTTAATCATGCCTTATTCACTAGTTGTATAATCATGCACTTGTGCACCTCACTATATAATCATGTATTATGAATTTATGATTTATTTCCGCCATATGAATCTTCTTTTTCTGTATATTATGTCTTGTCAGCCTGATGAAGGGCGATTGTTAGCCCGAAACGTTGCAACTGATATACCACTTACTCCGGCTGAAATAATATGAAATAAAACCATTTATTATCATCACTTAAGGAGTGCTGTCTAAATATTTGTGTGATACCTACAGTTCTTGAGGTGGAGCTACAGAACACAACCCGGACGTGCACCCACCCTTGCCGTTTTATGAAAAGAGTGCTGTGGCCTATTTACTTAAAAAGATTATAGACATTCAGCAGCAGAGCAGGAAGAGAGAAGGGAGATGGCACATGCACAAAGCGCACGCCGTCTTCTCAAACAGCTGATCGTCGGGAGTGCCGGGTGTCAGACCCCCGCCAATCTAATATTAATGACCTATCCTGAGGATAGGTCATCAATAAGAAAAAACCCAGAGAACCTTTTGAAGCTACCCCCAATACTGTGCCTGTTCTGTCCCCCCCCCATGTCCACAAACATTATACTATAAACCCAGACTGCCCTCATTATTAATCAAATAATAATAATACCCCTACAGTACTCTAGTAGTTATTATAAAACCATAATGCTCCCAGTGGCTCTAATGTTTCCCTGTAGTGCCCCCCACTAATTCCAATATATAATGCTTCCTCCCCATATTGCCAGTACATATATAATGTTCCCCCGTAGTGCCAGTATATAATGCTCCTCCATTCCTCCCCAGTAGTGCCAAGTATATATAATGATTGTCACGGCTGAGGATGGGGAAAACCCTCATCCGTGCGATGCCACGAGATGTTAGTCGCTGCTCGGCCAGGACAACAGAATAAGGGAGCAGGTCACCTCCTAACACATCCCTAATGCGACCCTGACTCCTAGCTGCATGAGCCGACCTTGAAGGTAGGAGGGCTCATGCTCAGGAACCTCGGATCCCTACTCACCCTCCGCCGATCCCTGAACTAGGAGCTGGGTAGACCACCTGTTCCTCCTGGATGCAGAGAAACAGGAGTCTAAACTGGCCGAGCTGCAAGGGGATATAAACATAAACAGACTATGGATATGGCAGGAGAGTGAAAGACTTCCACCCCTACCTGCCACAGACACACTGACTGGATCCCTGGACACAAGTGCTGAAGTCCACACACAGACATAAAAGGACACAGCACACATAAACACACAGGAAGCCAGAACCATAGCTGCAATAATAACAGACACCACATAAACATAAACTTAACATCACATAACATTTATGACCACAAGGGTGGCCCTCACTGGCAGATTGTATTAGAGACCAGAAGGGTGCCTTCAGCTTACTACAAGGCTGGAGTACCCCTCAGCTTCTGAATCACAACAGAAGCTATATAGGCCCAAGTAGCCACACCCACACAGACACACCCAGTGTTCACACACACACACACAGAAGGGATTTAGCCCTTCTTACACTAAGCATGGGAAAACAGCCACATAAAGGGGAAGTGAACAAACACCAATCACACAGCAGCTGTTACCACCGGCAACGACATGCGTGGCAACCATGTCCTGGGAGTCAGCCAAAAGGCCGAGACACTGCCATCACATGTACATAAACAACACGTTGCCGCAGACAACCACAAGTGAAGGAAAAATGTCACAGTGCACACACCAAAACCTCGTGCACACCAAACATATAAAAGGCACACCTACAAAGATCAGACCCCCATTAGACCTCCATGTCAGAAACCCCCATCTCAGACCAAACCTCCCAAGTATCAGATCTCAGATCAGACCCCCATTAGACCTCCATGTCAGACCCCCCCAATATCAGACCTCAGATAAGACCCGCATTCGACTTCCAGACCCCCCCCCCCATATCAGACTTCAGACCAGACCGCTATTACACCTTTTAGACCCCCATATCATAACTCAGACCAGACCCTCATTACACCTCCAGACCCCTATATCAGACCACCATTAGACTTCCAGATCCCCATTAGACTTCCAGACCCCATTAGACTTCCAGACCCCCATACCAAAGCTCAGAACTAGACCTCCGTATCAGACCCCCATTAGACTTCCAGACCCCCATTGCAGTGCGCTCTGTACGTCCTGATGCTGCAGGCAGCCAGGACACAACAGCGCGGGACCTGAGAAGAGTAAGCAGGAGGAATGCTTAGCGCTTCACTTCTCCACCTCCTGCATACTAGTGAGTGCTTTCATAATGGAACTGCACAGCGTCTTATAAAGGGAAAAGTACAATACCACTGGCAAAGGGGGGGGGGGCATCGGCCACAGGCTGCAACGATGCCGCCCCTTCAAAGACAGCACAAGACACCACCTGAGGCAAGATTCTCATCTCACCTCATGGCAAAAGGGGGCCTGACATGCAGTCGTCACCTCCACAGTATGAGAACAAGGGATTGCTAATACTGTCACTTGTGCCCATACAAAATCCTCGCTCCTGGGCAGCAGAGTCCTGTTTAGACATCACAGTCTGCTGCCCGGGGACAATGATTGAGGTGTCTGCATCTCCAATCATTTCACCTGATGAACAAGTGTTTTGCTCATTCATCAGGTGATCTGAAACACCTTTAAAAAGGCAAATTATTGGAAATGAGCATTTGTCGGAACGTTCATTACCGATATTCGTCCCTTTATTAAGTCCATATGAATTCACATTTTAATGCAAATGGAAACAAAACCCAAGAGTTGTAAAATAGCAAGGGACCTTGAATACAAAATCATTTTACATGAACTTGGTAATTATACTAGCAACTAGAACACATTATGCAATAGAGCTGTAACCTTATACACACTTCCTGTTCTCAATGATCACGTTATCTGGTTTGCTGCTCTGTACTTGGTCATGTATAAATACACAGGGACAGAGTACAGAGAGAGCAGTAATCACAGGATGGCTCTGAACATTGCTTCCACGCTTCTCCTGGCTACAGGTCTTACTCTTCTAATCTATCTCCTTAAATGGTGGAGTAGGGTTAAACAGAAGAACCTACCTCCAGGACCTACACCTCTACCAGGCTTGGGAAATATCCTTCAGCTAAGCCCCTCAGAACTTCCACAGTCTTTAGTTAAGGTATGTACGTAGACTCGTTTTCAATATATAAATCTGTTGTTGAGCAAGCTCACAAGGCAGAGTGATATGGTAATAGACAAAGGAAACCATAGGGAACTAATATGCCATGAAGATGCTGTACATGTACATTAGTGTATATGGGATATCTGTGTCTGCTGCTCAATTAGCTAATAACAGAGTACGGTAAACAGCGGCCTATATTCTGCTAGCAAACTCACCGACAGGGGCATTTGAATTAAAGGGGTATTCCGGTTCCCTGATTTGGGTCTGCTTTGAAAGCATTGTGCAGCTTTTACAAATGTCTAATATATTGTAATAAACATTTTTGCACTGTTCTCTAATAATACCTACTTCTTAGTCTCCCTCTACCTTGTTTACACTCTTACATTTCTTATTTACGACCTGTCTGCTCTCTCCTGCTGCCGGTCGCTCATGCTCAGTTTCTCTGCTCTGTGTCTAGTCCCAGCTCTGTGAAGTGTGTTCTCTTGCACCTGGGACTAGCTCTGGTCAGGGCTTCTCTGCTCTGAACTATTTGTCTGCTGATTCCACAAGGCATGTAAGGGAGCAGCGCTCTACATCACGCAAAGCTGGCTTGCTGAGGAATCCTGACACATGGCGGTAAAACTGAGGTTTTGTTGTAACTTTTCCTGTTTCTTTTTTCAGCTTGCCTAGGTAGAACTTGCTCAGTGTCACTTGGTCTTTCCCTATCGGTTTCTTCTGTTCTTGCTGTTTCAAACTGCTTTGTGTGTCTTTATCAGTGTTGATCGCCAATATTCTATTCGCAAATTTTTATCGCGATCATCGGCACTTTGAGAATTCACGAAGATGTAGAATATAGTGCTATATATTCGTAATCGCAAATATTCTAGATTTTGTTTCCATCAGTAACCTCCCTTCTTGCTTGTGGGCCAATGAGAAGGCTGCAATATCTTTGTGAGAGCTTAGCATTATCCCTAGCAACCAATAGGAAAGTTACCTACCCCTTACTATATAAGAACCTCCCCAGCAGCCATTCTCTGCAGTTTTTTTGTAGTTCTGAGAGAGAGAGCAGTGACATTGCTGTGCTCTGTGCTTTCATCTGGATCCTATTCCTTATCCAATTACATTAGATAGTTAGTTAGCTTATATATATAATACAGATAGTTAGAGGGAGATAGTCAGTGTAGGTTCGATAGTGATATAGTGTAGCTGATAGGTTCCAGTGCAGGGTGTTAGGTAGTGTGATAGGAATTACTGTTTCTCTGCTGCCCATACATACATGCTACAGACATAGTGCACTTTGGTCCAATCTCATCTCATTGATTGGACTACAGTTGGCTGACACCTCACTCCAATTAGCTCTTGGAGATGTCATTAGTCTAGGGGTTCACATACTTTTTCCACCTGCACTGGGAATGTTTACATGGTGTGTTCAATAAAAACATGGTAACATTTAATTCTTTGTGTGTTATTAGTTTAAGCAGACTGTGATTGTCTATTGTTGTGACTAAGGGTACTTTCACACTTGCGGCAGGACGGATCCGACAGGCTGTTCACCATGTCGGATCCGTCCTGCGGCTATTTCGCCGTGCCACCGGACCGCCGCTCCGTCCCCATTGACTATAATGGGGACGGGGGCGGAGCTCCGGCGCAGCATGGCGGTGCACGGCGAAAGCCGCTGGACTAAAAAGCCTGACATGCAGTAATTTTAGTCCGGCGGCCTTTCGCCGTGCACCACCTTGCTGCGCCGGAGCTCCGCCCCTGTCCCCATTATAGTCAATGGGGACGGAGCGGCGGTCCGGCGGCACGGCAAAATAGCAGCAGGACGGATCCGACATGGTGAACAGCCTGTCGGATCCGTCCTGCCACAAGTGTGAAAGTAGCCTTAGGTGAAGATCAGATTATATTTTATGACCAATTTGTGCAGAAATCCATATCATTCCAAAGGGTTCACATACTTTTTCTTGCAACTGTATATAACTTTTTAGCCATAATATATTTACATATATTATTATATATTTAGAATATATAATATATTATATGTAAATATATTATGACTAAAACATCAGTAGTAGTTTCCCATTTATTCTGCATACATATGTATCAGAAGTATGATTTTATCTAATATATAAAGCTGAGTGTACCTGTGTGTGTATGTATGTTAAAGGAATACGCACCGTCGCATTTACAATCACGAAATGTGGCACACAGGTATATCAGGTGTCCGGAAAGGTTTTAGACCAGGTCTCAGGTCTCTAGGACGTACCGTTCCAGAGATATTCCCCAAAAAATGCTTTAGCCAATACAAGCTTGGTCATATGACCATTATCAGCCAATAGAAGCTCGCAGATCCTCCAGCCTCCACATACACAGTTTTACTCCAGGTTTCCATAATAACCCAGCCATTTAACTTCACTGCTGTAGGAGATCTTTAAAGGAAATCTGTCACCAGGATAATTGCTATTGAAGTAAAGCCATGGCCTAATAGCACTTAGTACCTTATTTCAAGATGTGCCTTTTTTCTCCTCTGAAAATCCAGTTAATTTGATATGCAAATGAGCAAGTAAGGTGCCTAGAGGGGCGTCACTCTTGCAAGAAGGAGTCCAGACACGCCACCCTCAAATGACTTAACCCCCCAGGTCTGCCAAGCCACGCCCAGATCTGGTTAGGCCACGCCCTTCCCAACTCCTGAGCCAACGGGGATTGAATAAAATGAAGGTAAAAATCAACTTCTGTCAGCTGCAGGGGTGGGAGGGAGACTTTCTCCCTGCAGCTTACACTCTGACAGCACAGTGCTGCTGTCTTAGAGTGAGCTGTTCAAAAGGACATGCCCCCGATCCGGTTACGCCAAGCCCCCTCCCGCTCCTCAGCCAACTGAGATTGAAAAAATGAAGTTAGAAATCAGTCCCACTAAGCCACGCCCAGATATGGTTAGGCCACCCCCCTCCACTCCTCAGCCGACGGGGATTGAAAAAATGAAGGTAAAAATCAACTTCTGTCAGCTGTAGAGTTGGGAGGGACGGTGACGTTCTCCCTGCAGCACACACTCAGAGAGTACAGTGCTGCTGTCTTAGAGCGAGCTGTTCGAAATGACACGCCCCCGATCCAGTAAAGGCCACTGTTAAGGGGGTGGGCCCCTGTGGAGGTCACTGTCAAGGGGGTGCTATGCTGTAAAAGTCACTGTTAAAGGGGAATGCTGCTATAATGGTCAAAGTTAAGGAGGTGGGCTGCTGTGGAGGTCCAATTTAAAGGGACAGGGCACTGTGGGGGGGGGGGTCAGTGTTAGGGGTGGAGGGCTGTGGAGGTCACTGTTTTGGGAACGGGGTGCTGTAGATGTCACTGTTATAGTGGATAGTGTTGATATCTTTTAACGACACACACAAACATTAAATGAAATAGATTAAATATACCCGAGCGAAGCCGGGTCCTTCTGCTAGTATATATATACATATAGATGAAATCAAACTTCTGATATATATGAATGCATAATATGTGGTAAACTACTACTGATGTTTTAGCCATAATATATTTACATATATTATAATATATTATATATTCTAAATATATAATAATATATGTAAATATGTTTAAGTTAAATTTAGCCTGCATTTTTGAAATGTTTATGACTGGATTTGACCTCATACAAGCTTTGACATTACAGCCCAGAACATTGACCACTACACTATAAGAGCTGGATGGCAAGCTACTAAGAAAAAGAAAACCAATGAGACTTCTGCGCTATAGGAACACTTACTACTACTAAGTATACCTATACAGCTGAAGTCTCATATATATATATATATATATATATATATATATATATATATATATATATATATATATATATATATATTATAATTTTAATTTCTTAATTTATAGTAGCTGGCCATGCAGCTCTTGTAGTGTAGTGGATAACATTCTGGGCTGTAATGTCAAAGCCTGTGAGTTTGAATCCTGCCTCAATCTTTTCAGAAATACAGGCTGAATTACATTTAAATACACTGACTCGAGGATGCTCGCCCAACACTAGTCAGAACAGTACTTAGGGCTCTTTCACACTTGCGTTGTCCGGCGTGTACTCCACTTGCCGGAATTACACGCCGGATCCGGAAAAACGCAAGTGTACTGAAAGCATTTGAAGACGGATCCGTCTTCAAAATGCTTTCAGTGTTACTATGGCACCCAGGACGCTATTAAAGTCCTGGTTGCCATAGTAGGAGCGGGGAGCGGGGGAGCGGTATACTTACAGTCCGCGCGGCTCCCGGGGCGCTCCAGAATGACGTCAGAGCGCCCCATGCGCATGGATGACGTGCCATGCGATCACGTGATCCATGCGCTTGGGGCGCCCTGACGTCACTCTGGAGCGCCCCGGGAGCCGCACGGACGGTAAGTATACTGCTCCCCCGCTCCCCACTACACTTTACCATGGCTGCCAGGACTTTAGCGTCCCGGCAGCCATGGTAACCATTCAGAAAAAGCTAAACGTCGGATCCGGCAATGCGCCAAAACGACGTTTAGCTTAAGGCCGGACCCGGATCAATGGGCATTATTTCCGGATCCGGCCTTGCGGCAAGTGTTCAGGATTTTTGGCCGGAGCAAAAAGCGCAGCATGCTGCGGTATTTTCTCCGGCCAAAAAACGTTCCGGTCCTGAACTGAAGACATCCTGATGCATCCTGAACGGATTTCTCTCCATTCAGAATGCATTAGGATAAAACTGATCAGGATTCTTCTGGCATAGAGCCCCGACGACGGAACTCTATGCCGGAAGAAAAGAACGCAAGTGTGAAAGAGCCCTTAGTGCACCAATCAGTAATATCTACTCAGACCTGATAAAATGTGGTTGCATGTATTGAGCAAAAAATATGCGCTTCATTAGTGCCGATTTGCAAAATAATTTGTGAAAATAACGACTGGAGATTGCGAATATTAAGTGAAAAATTAGCGAAATATCGCGAAAACGAATATTGCCTGTGACACTCATCACTATTCTTCATACTGTATGTTTCAACCTTTTACTTAGCCGTCTGTTTGTAGTTGTCTGTTTCTGTATTACTCAGTGTCTGTGAATCCGTCTGTCAGAAAATCTTACAGTGTGTCTATATGTTTTTCATTATGTATCATGCACTATTTTCCATCTCTCTCTGTATATATATATATGTATCTATTACATAGTATGTTAACCTCACATGACAGAGGATGCACTCTCCGCTGTGTGTTTCAAGAAAGAAAAGCAGACCTGGGATAAGTGAGGTGCATCATTTAAAAACAGTCACTTCAGAGGCTGATACACACTAACGGTTATTATTACAGCCGCACTTCCCCAAAAAGTTGGGATGCTGTGTAATATATAAATACATGCAAATAGAAACAGAATGCAATGATCTGCAACTTTCATAGACCTTACTTTATTCATATTTTATTCATAGGTCATAAAAAAATAATAATGTATTTAGAACTTGATGGCAGTCAAAGTTCTCAAAAAAGTTAGGACAGGAGCAATAAAAGGCTGGGACGAAGAAAAGATAGCTGGAGGAGCAATTGCTAAGTCACATGACTGGATATAAAAAGAACATGCAAGTTATTCAGAAGCAAAGATGGGCAGAGGTTTACCAATCTGTGAAAAACTGTCTAAAATTGTGGAACTATTTCAGAAAAATGTTCCTCAACTTAAAATTGCAAAGATGTCCAATATTACACTGCAGCGAGCCCCTGATGAGCCGGGTCACAGGATGGGAGTGGTAGTAGTAGGGGTGCACCTAGCCTTTCTTCTGCCTGAGGCAAAAATTAAAACGGCGACACCCCCCCATCCCCTTGCCAAATTCTCAACCTAACCTCTTCCCTGCTCCCATTATATTCAGCACTACAAAACATACAGGGTAATACAGCACCACATACGTACCTCTTACATCCAGTGATGTCTACTCTCTTTCCTCATCTTCTCCTTTCAACCCAGACCAGTTTGATGATTTCTATCAGCTATCTCTTTCAGAATTTGACAAACACTCTATTCTGCCACCCCCAATACTATGCCAGCTGTGCTTCCCAATACTATACTGCAGAAACAGTCCCCCCATAAAATCTAATACCACACAGTTAGTTCCCCCTTCAATACTTATTGGCATTAAGTGCCCTAAAAAATAACTGTACCCAGCAAATAGAGCCCTAACATTAATGATTTAACCATAACGTCCCCAAAAAATAATTGTGCTAAGTTGATAATGTGCTTGGGTGCCTCCCACAGGAATAGTGCTTCCAAAAGTACCACTAATAGTAATAATTCTCTGCCAGAGTGCACTTAGTAGTAATAGTGCCCCTACAGTGCCCCCCCCCAACAGTACTAATGTCCCCACTGTGCCCCAGAAGTAATAATGCACCCATAGTACCTATACTAGTAATCATGTTCCCCATAGCCCCTAGTAGTAATAAAGCTCACCATAATGTCCCCGGTAGTAATAATTTTCCTGTGTGCCAGTAAAAAAAAATGCCCCTTTATAATGTGTGCCAGTACAAAATATCCTCCATAATGTGTGCCAGTACAAAAATGCCCCATTGTGAGCTAGTTCAAAAATACCTCCTCTTAGTACCCCCAGTAGAGCCAATATCCCCATAATGTGTGCCAATGCCCCCTACTGTGTGCCAGTACAAAAAATACCCCCTCTTAGTGCCCCCAGTAGAGCCAATGTCCCCATAGTGATCCCAAAATGTGTGCCAGTACAAATAATGCACCTCTTTTCTGTGCCAGTACAAAAAAATACATCTTCTTAGTTCCCCCAGCAGAACCAATGTCCTTCATAGTGCCCCCATAATGCGTGTCAATGCCTCTTGTGTGTGCCATTACAAATAATACTCTTATTGCCCCCAGTTGAGCCAATGTCTCCATAGTGCCTCCACAATGTGTGCCAGTATATAATACTCTATTTAATGCTCCCAGTAGATGCCCCTATAGTCCTCCTTTCCTCCCTTCCCCATAGTGTGTGCCCTTCATAATGTGTGCCAGTATAAAATGACCCTATAAAATGCCTCCTAGTATATACCTCCATAGTGTTCCTATTCCCCACTTTCCCATAGTGCCCCAATAATGTGTGCCAATATATAATGCCCCTATAAAGTTCTCCCAGTACATGCCCCCCCATAGTGAAT
Source organism: Bufo gargarizans (assembly GCF_014858855.1). Classification (NCBI taxonomy): domain Eukaryota; kingdom Metazoa; phylum Chordata; class Amphibia; order Anura; family Bufonidae; genus Bufo; species Bufo gargarizans. The sequence continues at coordinate 1,229,520 of NC_058088.1, forward strand.
CCTCCATCCCCATAGTGCCCCCCATAATGTGTGCCAGTATATAATGCCCCTTGCCCCTATGCAGTTTCCTCAGTAGATGCCCCCCATAGTGCTTCTCACCCTCTTCCCCAAATTGGCCAAACAGTATGGTGTCAAATGAAGAATAAGGACCCGTCTTATAGAGATCGCCTTGGTGTGCAGCAGACGGGCTCAAATGATTTTGTACAAAATGTATTTGCTAAGCATCTCTAAGTTATTAGCATAGCATTTGCAATGTAATATACCTTTGTACTCTACTTTTGGCTTGTAGAGTGCTGTTGCACCATGTGTTTGTCAGTCAAATGAAGAAGAATAATCACTAATACTTGACTCCATCGTGCTTCTGGCCTTGCCCTGCACTGTATGCTCCCCGGCTCAGGTGGCAAAACGAGAATGAGTTATTGTGCCATCTGTGCCGGCCTTTGATAAGCTACAGGCATTAGTCCTCAAGCTAATCAGAAGGAACAGGGCAGGATGAAAAAGTTAAAGAAGTGAATTGAAGGAACAAGGCACAGATTTTAAATGAAGAACATCTTTCTTTACTGAGTGCAAAAAAAAACAGATAGCAGCTCATCCAGCAGGAGTTCATGCAAAGTGCAATTTCTTCTCCCAGATAATGAGATATGGTGGCTGTCAATGTGGCAGAAGTTAACACTCAAAGGTTTGCTAGCTGACAAATTCTCTCTCCTGATTCCCTTCCCTATGGCTGTAGTACTGTGGCTGTAGGTTATAGATGTCCACTGTATGATGCAGGCTTCTATACCTGTCCGCCCTCTGTTCATTTCTATGGGGCCGCCGAAAAAAGCTGAGCGCTAACCATAGAAGTGAATGGAAGTGGTGGGCAGTCATGCGAGGTGCGCTTCCTTTGCCTGCTATGGGGAGAGCGCTGGAGTCCTCCAGCCACCACTTCACGAGGCTCTGTTTAGGAGATAAGACAATGGAGGCATATCCTAGCGATATGCCCCAATTGTCTGATATGAGACAACCCCTTTAAAAAAAAAAAGGGGATGCCACACAATGGTAGGCATGGCCCTGTCCTAACTTTTTCGAGCTTCATTGCTATCATGTTTTAAATTACATTTCTTTCATGAAATAACGTGTCTCACTTTCAACATCTGATCTGTTTTCTCTCATCTATTGTCAGATCTATGAGATTGAAAACTCATTGCATTCTGTTTTTATTTACATGTATTTATATTTATATTTTCCAAATTTTTTTTTTATTGAATTTGTATCATATAGGTTTCACCGAAAAATTAAAGGGATTGTCTACATTGGTCAACACAATTTTGTTAGAAGGGTTCATTGCCACTAAGCTGATTACAGGGTTTGTCGCAATCAACAGTTAATTATGGAAACCCGGCAGCAACTGCTAAATGTGCCTGCAGCACCACCACAGGGAAAATGAAGTATTTTACGGTGAACAGAATTTAATAGGTTAAATTAATACATGGACCTTTTGTATCCTCCAGAGAGGTGCTCTTGGAGCTGTTCTCCAATCTAGTCACAAAAAGGGAGTCCTACCTCCCCGATTAACTCAAAATTCCCTGACAGCTTAGTAGTGGTCCATGCAGAAATCATATCCCACCTTATGAGATCCAAAAAGATTTTCCCAAACCTTGTAGGTAAGGAGATCTTAATCTCACTAGGCATGATCCTCTGCTTTGAGTATACATCTCCTGCTCAGACTTGTAATAGACTTGTGTGAAAACAGCCTACGGTATGTGTTATGTTCACAGTTTTTATGTTTTCTATGTTTCCCCAGTTGAGTGAGACATATGGACCTGTCTATACCCTCTACATGGCCAACATTCGTACTATCGTACTGATTGGGTACGATGCTGTGAAGGAAGCATTGGTGGACCGCAGCGATGCATTTAGTGATAGAGGAGACATAGGAACAGGAGAGTTTTTTTCTAAAGATTTTGGTAAGTTGATATAGTAAATGACTAACATAAAAAAAACATCATTTGTTTGCTTTGATTTCAGTGTGAATTACTCCATACTACTGTGCAGAAGCCATCCATCTCTGGTAATATTTGTAATACTGTACTGAAGGGGGTCATTATTTAAAGTGCTTAACAGTGTTAAATGATATTTCTCATACAGCACATATAAGACAAATAACAATGTGGGGGGTTTATGCAGGTACAGTCTGGCCATAGACGGTACAAGGTCATTTCCTGGTGGGCTGGTACATAATTATCTGATGTTCTCAGTGCTAATTAATGCTGGAGCATCGGGTACTTACAGTATGTATCTGGTTGACGACTGCAGGTGTCCTGAATTTAATTGTATCACCGTCCTCAGGATGAAGCAGCTGGTGCTGACCACCACTAAAAGGCAAAGTACAAGCAACCCAGACATGCGACATTTCGGCTACTCCTTAGCCTTTCTCAAGCATATTGAGAATGGCAGTATTTCAAGTTGCACTATGGTATTGCTGACCCCCTACTTTTGTCACCCTGCCTTTGGTCCATTTCGGAGCCACCTACAACATTGAGACGTTTTTTATAGATTTTTTTCCAGTTTCCCATCTGCTCCTTGATGTTTGGCTATTTCACGAGCAGATTTTTCTTTCTATAACCGATTAATCAGGTTCTGCTTTCTTGGTTACTCTAAATTTCTTTATGTTGTGTCTTCCCTGCTTGGTACCTTGAGGTTTACTATATAATTCAGATATAAAATATTTGTGTAAGGCACTTACGGTAGTATAGTGAAGAAACCTAGGCAATCAGGGAATAGGCGTAGTCGGTTGTGGTGTGCCGAAACCGAGGATGAGGTAGGCCTGAGAAAGAAGAGGGCCCACCCAAGGAAAGAGATGTGGGAGAAATGAGTTATAAATGAGTGGAGTGGTGGGAGGGTCAAGCTCAGACCTCGGACGGTGCAGGATCCAGGTAGAGGGGTGCCCTAAATAGGCTGGAGGCGGACCTTTTTTTGGGGGGGATTATATGGCGGGTTTTCCCCTGTGACATTATCTGGACCGTTGAAAGTTTTTAATTTTCAATTTATTTATTTTTTACTATATGGCGGGTTTTTCCCCGTGACATTATCGGGACCGTTGAAAGTTTGTTTTATTTATTTATATATATATATTTTTTTTTTTCCTTGGACTATATGGCGGGTTTCTTCCTGTGACACTGTTGGAACCATTGAAATTTTTTATTTTTTTGCCAGTATGGCGGGTTTATTACCTTGTGACACCATGAACTAAATTTTATTTCCCGTATGGCGGGTTTATACCCACGCGGCACGCGGGTGGTGTGGCGGGTTTATGAAACCGGGTCTATGCCCGGCGTGGTGGGGGGTGTTGGTTGAAAAAAGGGGGGGGGCGGGTGGAGGGGAACATCTGCGCCCCTCCTAAATTGTGTCGCCTGATGGAGGGGGGCAGTGGCTGGAACCCTGGGGCAGGACACTGTGATGCCTGGAGCCGAGCAGACCGTGGCGGCCCCCCCCCCCACACCCGCGGCACCAGCGGACGGCCGCCGGGATACTGCGCATGCACCGATGCCGCCGCGCATGCGCCGTACCCCGGCCGCGCGTGCGCAGACCAGGTACCGGGACGCGGGCGGCCGCTATCGGCAGCGTGGCAGGAGGACGGAGGGACGGGCCGGCGCAGCGGTGGGGAGACTGAGAAACCGCAGCAGCAGCTCTGACTGTGGAGGGGGAGTGTGTGTGGAGTGGCCGGGATGAGCCAGGCATGAGGTGGATATGAGTGCGGGCATGCCACTGAGCTGGACCCGGGGGTTGGTTGGGGGGGGGGGGGACATGTGTGAGATAGGTGCCGTGGTGATAGAGGGAAAACTGAAATGGTGGCAGTCATGGGAACTAGTACCCGTGCTGGCAGGTGATTTGGAGTGGGGATGCCGTGCAGTGGTGTACTGCATGAGCCGGAGTATGGCAGACATGAAACCAGTGACTTGTGAGCGACAAAATAGCGTGACATGAGTGAAATGAAATGGTGAAATGAATTGAGCTAGTACAGGGGGCAACCGTGAGGCCCCGTGCTGTACCGTATGGATGACTCACAGTTTAACGGGCAAACGCGACCCGCAGAGAACCAGGTGAAGCCGGACGGATGGAACCGGAATGCTCCAAATCCTGGACCCGATAGCAACGAACTTCAGAAAACTCAGCAACTCGTAAGTAACTCTCCAGTTAACTCCACAAGCGACTCTCTCTCTCAAGCTCAGACCTCGGACGGTGCAGGAGCCAGGTAGAGGGGTGCCCTAAATAGGCTGGAGGCGGACCTCAGCCCCTCCCACAAATCCAGGCAAAAGCCTTCACACATATATTTCTTGAGAAACAGAAAGCAAATACAGACAAAATTTGTATTGTACAGTGCATTTTTGGTAAAGCCATGCCTCTAAGGCTGTTTTCACACCACCGTTTCTTTTTCCATTCTTCTGTGTTCCTTTGTCCCTTGCACACTTTGACAGTGACCACTCTGTGTGACATGCTATAATAGTGTCCCCACATAGTGATTGGGCCTCCTTTGTGCCCCTTCACAGTATGTAAGCCCCTTTAGTGCTCCCTTAGAGTTTCCCTTACAATTAGAATTACCCCTTTGTGCTCCAAAGCAGTAGTTATGACTCTGCAATAGCTATGCTCTCTTTATACCCTCTCACACAAACAATGCAACCTTGGTGCCCCTCTCACAATAGTGTTTCCCCATTACAGTAATGTTTCTCCCTTAGTGTCTTTTATCAACAGTGTTGCCCCCTCGCAAAAGCTTTTCTCCCTTAGTGCCCCCTCACTAATAGGGCAACATTAATGTGAGGAGGCACCTCACAATTGTGTTGATCTCTTAGTTCCTTATTTAAAATAGTGTTGCCCCCTTAGTGACCCCCTTACAATATTGATACCTCTGTAGTTTCAAAACTATAAACTAGGAAATTCACCTAGCCTCAATAATCAGAGCACATCATCCTCTGGCTTGTGCTCTCTCCTGTTCAGCTCAGCAGATGCAATGACATTACTGCATCATGCTTGCCTGTGGCAGAGGGTAAAGGACAGGAAAAATGGTAGAACAGGGAGCTGATGTCACCCTGCTTCAACAAAGTTTTCAACTGTATCTGTGTGTTGAGGATGTAGATACAGTTGAAAGTGGGACATTCTCCATCCCTCATGGGACTGAGGGGCAGTCGCTGAAGTCTGGCCCTGTCCTAGCAGATTCAGGACAATTGAGAGGCATGGAGACCAAAAAAAGTCTACATTATCTGCATTGGCATTTACCCCCATATGTTAGAAAACTACAACTCCTTACATATCCAGGCAGCAGCTGGCTTTTAGGGAAGGCTGAGAGGTGTAGTTTACCAGCAAGTAGAGGTCACAGGAGAACACTGTCTAATATTTTGATTTCCGTTGAATTTGCCTATATTTGCAGCAAAATAACATTCTTGGTTCTGTGTTCAGGGGGACACCTAGTTTTTCTCCTGCCTGAGGCAAAAACTGAAATCGCGCCCCAATCCCCCAATGCCAATTTCTTAACCTATCCCCTTCCCTCCAGCCCTACTCTTAAAGACATACTTGGAAAACATTACATAGAGAGCTACAAAACAATACAGGGTAATAATCTCCCGTCTGCTGCCCCCCTCTTTCCCCTACCTGGTGCTGTCTGAGGCAATCGCCTCACCTCACCTCATTGGTGGTGCACTCCTAGTTGTTTCGCCAACATTGACTGTTGCGCACACACAAGAAGACCAATGTCCAAATGTAAGGCTTCCTGCGTGAAACACTCAGGCTCTGTTCACATCAGCATCAGAGGATCTGCTCCAGATTCAATCATATTTCATGGAAAAACTACTTTGAGGTCATACCAAGAAAACTCCATTAATCCTACCTGCTCTGGCCACTATAATGGTTCCTGCTATGAATGACGGTAGGTTGCTTGAAGAAGTCATCCATGTTTTTCTAATCCTAGCCAATTGCTTTAAATGTATGCTTGAACTTACAGGGGTCATTGCAAGCAGTGGAGAAAGGTGGAAAATAATTCGTCGATTTTCTCTGACAACTTTGAGAAATTTTGGAATGGGAAAGAGGAGCATTGAAGAAAGAATCCAAGAAGAAGCCAGATTTCTTGCTGACAAATTAATGAAGGAAAAAGGTGTGTGAAGTTTCAAAATGTTTTATACTCTCAGGTCAGTCATACAAAAGTTGGCCAGCAGCCATCTCCTTGAACACTCCAATAAACATGCATGCTTGGTTTCTGGGCGAATAAAAGATTTGGCTTGTTGAAATCCAGCATGCTCAATCTTTCTTTCCCACCAAGATATGTGATAAAGAATCTGCCAAATACTTGAGATTTGGGGCTAGCTGTAGTGGGATTGACATACTCTGTGTAGTAATTCTTAGCATTTTCCATGCTTTTCAAATGTGTGACTTATATCATATGGTTAAAGCCGTGACTGACCATCTTTTTATTTTGAATAACAGATACTCCAGTTGACCCCACATATGCTCTACGGCTCGCTGTTTCAAATGTCATTTGCTCGGTTGTGTTTGGTGAAAGATTTGACTATGAAGACCAAAAATACTTGACTCTTTTGTCATATGTTCATGATCTTCTCCAGTTGTTCAACAGTCGTCCAGGGCAGGTAAGCATTACAAAATATCTGCCACAAATCACTAGTCAGACCACACATTGAGTATTGAGTAACATTTTGGGCACCAATGCACAAGAAATACAAAGCAGATCTAGAAAGGGTTCAGAGGAAGGCAACTAAAGTAATAACTGGAATTAGTGAACTACAATATCTGGAAAGATTATGAAAAATCGATTTTTTTTTTTAGTTTAGAAAAAAGACAACTGAGGGATAATTTACGAACGATGTATAACTACTGTATATCAGGGGTCAGTACAGAGATCTCTCCCATGATCTATTTATAGACAGGACTGTGACCGTGAAAACAGGACATCCTCTACGGCTAAAGGAAAGAAGGTTTCTACACAAACATAGAAGAGGATTCTATACGTTAAGAGCAGTGAGACTATGGAACTCTCTGCCTGAGGAGGTGGTGATGGTGAACTCATTAGAGACCAGGAGAGGCCTGGATTTATTTCTGGTGTGCAATAATATTATTGGTTATAGTAGCTAGAATTCTGGAGAAGGTTTGTTGATCCAGGGAGTTATTTGATTGCCTGATTGGAGTCGGAAAGATATGATTTCAACATTTTCTTCTTCCCTATGAGTGATTTTTGCCTTCCTGTGGATCAAATTTGCAGGAAAACAAGCCTACCCAGATGGACATATGTATTTTTTCATCCTTATAAACTTTGCTACTATGTTAGGTATATGGGTGCAATGCAAGTAACGTAAATTTACAAGAATTATAGGGTTTCACTGCTCACATGGTTTAAAGTAAACTGCCTGGTGCCCATTTTATATATCTATTCTATATATCCTATTGGTCTGTTTGGAGAATATAGTAATATACAATTATGGATGCATATATTATCGGATGTCTGGACACTTTGTTTCGAATCAGAGATTTTCGCAGCCTTGGCACAAAATTTTAACAGAACATCCTTCAAAGAAGCTATTATAATAAGGGAGATTTGCAGATAGTCTTGATTAATATAGCCTATAATATTGTGTCTGCAATTTTTATAATGGGGTGTACCTATAAGGTGGCAGAGGTAACAGTTGCCCCCAGGTCAAGGTGTTTGCCCACTGAGCTACAAATATAAGACACAGGTATTATAAATGGCACATGGCAGGTGAGAACTGGCTCTCAGGAGTTACAAGGTATTCCTCAGCATGCAAACCTATGTGTATCCATGGTTATTGTGATCATATGCCCTTTGATCAGCCCTTATCATCTTGGATTTGCCAGCTAAGCAAGACATAAGGAAAAATAATAGCATGACTGCAGGATCAGACCAGACAAGGTTTATTTGTAGTCTGTAACCATGGAAAGACAGCATAAAAGCTGTAGACACAAAATATATTTTTGCAATCAAGACTATCTGCAAAGATATAATTTTTTATTTTATTTCAGATGCACTGTGGCAATACAAAATATATTGTAAAAGTATGCATACAAAATATTGAACTATGAAATGAATGTAAATATCACACTCATGCAACAGAAGAATATTAATGCTGTTTTTTTCTATCACACTTTTTCCACACTTTTTCTCAATTAGCTTTTTAACATGTTCCCGACCATGATGGCCTACATTCCTGGTCCTCACCAAGGGATCTTCAAAATTATAGACAACCTGAAACAATTTATTAAGGATGCAATGAAAAGCCACCGAGCCACCCTAGATGAGAACTGCCCTCGAGACTTCATAGACTGCTTCCTCATGAAGATGGAAGAGGTGAGTTTATAGATGATTAAAATAGCTACCGTGTAAGTCATTATTTCACCATTTAAACTGCCAGGACAACTTAGCCAAGCCAGTACCTCATCTGCAGACTGGTGTTTCAAGGTGATTGCAGAGCAGATAAAACTGGGTGAGATGCCTTTGTCAAGATCAAGGAGGTATTATTTATTTATTTTTGTTGAGAGCAACAAGTAGATGTAAGGAGTCTAATTAACTTATTAGACACTCTCCACAAGGAGAATTAGTATCCCATGGACTTTTGAGATAAAATATTTGTAGGGAGTCCATAAAAAGTTCAAGTATAAGATCTTTAAGCAATCGTTCTATTCAGGGCCATCTTTAATATTGATTGGACCCTGGGCAAAAATTTACTTGGGCCACCTGGATCCCACCTTCCCACACCTTAGCAGGCAATCATGCCCTTCATCACAACACACACACAAAAAATCCACACATCTGGTAGAGTACAGTGAATGACTGTAAATACTTCCAGTTCTGAAGACTCCAGCGGCTCAGGATCAGTGCTCTGGGCAGCTGGGCTCAGGCTGGAAGTGGGCACCGGTCTGCAGGAAGGAGAGCAGGGCTCGGCTCACCCTAGCGTTACAGTGCACCCCAGCACCCCACAGTTTGCAGTATAGCACCCTATAGTATACAGCAACCCACAGTATGCAGTATAGCACCCTATAGTATACAGCACCACACAGTATGCAGTATAGCACCCCACACTATACAGCACCCCACAGTATATAGTAGAGCAGTATAGCAGCCCACAGTATACAGCACCACACAGTATGCAGTATAGCACCCCACACTATACAGTACCCCACAGTATATAGCAGAGCAGTATAGCAGCCCACAGTATACAACACCTCACAGTATACAGTAGAGCAGTATAGCACCTCACCGTATACAGCACCCCAAACTATACACGATACAGCACCCCACACTATACAGTACAGCAGTATAGCACTCCACAATATACAGCACTCACAGTATACAGCCCCCTACAGTATACAGCCTCCCACAGTATACAGTACAGCAGTACAGCACTCCACAATATACAGCACACACAGTATACAGTCCCCCACAGTATACAACCCCCCAAAGTATACAGTACAGCAGTATAGCACTCCACAATATACAGCACCCACAGTATACAGTGTACAGCCCCCCACAGTATACAGCCCCCCACAGTATACAGCCCCCACAGTATACAGGCCCCCACACTATACAGCACCCCACTATACAGTAGTTTACAGTATATTAGCATAACAGCCCCTGTCACTTTTTTCTGATGTAATCTTCACAAAAAAAGCTCCACAGTTAAGGCAAACTTCTACAGCAACACTCCTGGTAGAAAGGACCTTGATGACCTCATAGCCATGTGACCAGTAATATTGCTAGGTTACTGGTCACATGGTGATGATGTCATCTAAGGTCCTAGAGAATCACAGCTCTCACAGTACACTGCCTGGAGTGCCGGCAGGCATGGCATGGCAGCACCCCCTGTGTAGCTGACAGCCTTACACCCGGGGCAGTGGCTAGCAGGGCTCAAGAGGCAGCTGCCTTGGGCCCCCCAGGAGCAACTGGGTCCGGGGAAGCTGCCCCTTTTGCCCCTTGTTAAAGACGGCCCTGGTTCTATTGATTGCCATGGGAAACATTGCACTTTTTCTTTACTTCTATTTCATCTAAAAACCTTTGGGGGCTTTGATAATGTTTTACAATTAAAATAATGGTTATTTAAATTATTTTAGGAAAAAAGGAATCCAGCCACAGAATTTCATGAAGAGAACTTACAGGCAACAATATTAGACCTATTCTTTGCTGGAACTGAGACTTCAAGTTTGACACTGAGATACAGTTTTCTTATACTCATGAAATATCCTGAAATTCAAGGTAAAATCACACTATTTTTCACCACACGTAGACCTGAGGATGCCGAAATGACACTAGTATTACATAGTAACATGGTTTGTAAGGCCGAAAGACATTAAGTACATCCAGTTCAACCTGTTGTCTTTGAGAGCTATTTTTTAATTCACACACTGTGTTATAAAAAAAGTGTCCTGTCCTGAATAAGCGGTTCAAATATTATGCCTTAATAGGAGCATTTATTTGCCTGTGTTTATATACACACAGTATATATACACAGTGTGGGAAGCACTTGTCCTGAACAAGCATCCCAAAATAATGCCTTAATGGGGGTAAATGCCTGCTCCTGTATATACTCACACAGTTGTTAATGTCAAAAGAAACAGTGGCTTGTTCTGAACAAGCCTCACAAAATTATCCTTTCAGTCCTTTTTTAGAAGCAGCAGCAGTGCAGTGTGGATGTGGAAGGGGTAAGCTGTGTAGATATATTAGTGGCAGCAATAGTGGCAGTAGCAGCACAGCATGGGACAGACAAGACAGTAGTGTTGAGTGCGAATATTCGAATAACAATTTTTTTTCTCGAATATCGCAACTTCAAGATTTCACGAATATTTCAAATATACTTCTATATATTCACGAAATCGAATATTAGTTTTTTTATTTTCATCTGAAAATATGATTCCTCCCTGCTTCTTGCTTGTGGGTCAATAAGCCATTGGCCCACAAGCAACTTAATCAGGGGGGAATCATGTTTTCATATGGAAAATAAAATGACCAATATTCTAAAAAAACGAATACATAGCAATATAGTAAATATATTCATTATTTAGAATTTTCGCATCATTTTTTCCTATCTGTACAGTTGTCCGCATACTCCTCCCCGACAAGCGTCCCCGTCACCATGGGAACGCCTGTGGGTTAGAAAATACCATCGGATCTGAGCTTTCCCTGAGATCATGAAAACTCAGATCCGATGGTATATTCTAATGCACAGGCGTTCCCATGGTGACGGGGACGCTTGTTGAGGAGCAGTATGCCAAAGTGGAATAACAGTACACATAAAAAAAAAAAAGACGAATATTCTAAATAACGAATTGATTCGTAATATTGCTCTAACTTCGTCTTTTAGAATATTCGGAATATTCTAAAAGACGAAGTTAGAGCAATAATACGAAAATTCGTAAAATACACGTATAGACTGCAATTTAGCTTATATAGTGCTATAGTCATTTTTTTAATAGTGTATATATTTTCCAAAACTGAAGTTCAGAAGAGGCAAAAAAAAATTGACAAAAAAAAAGATTATAGCACTATATTAGCTAAATTAGAATCTATATGTGTATTTTACGAATATTCGTAATTTGCTGTAACTTCGCCTTTTAGAATATTCGTAATATTCTAAAAGACGAAGTTAGAGCATTATTATGAATATTCGTAAAATACACATATTAGCCTAGCCATAGTCATAGGAACGTTGCCTTATACTGTCAAAAGGAAAATCGCAATACGCAAATAATTAAATCGTATATTTTTCGCGATAAATAGAAAAATTACAAATATTCAATTTTGACGAATATTAGAAGAATATTCAATCGAATATTCGCGAAATCGAATATTGCACCTCCCGCTCATCACTACAAGACAGTATAAGTGCTGCTGGGCAGACTTAATGGTAGAGGTAATGGTGGAGTAGCAACTATTGCAGCGAAAACAGCAACATTCATGCAGCATTGAAGATGATGGTAGGCAGATAGTGGCAGTGTCATGATCAGGCCAATGGTAAATAGCTACTGTCAGCATGGTGGATCTATATATCAGCTGCAGGTGTGGGAAAAATACTCCCAGATTCATGCCTCATTGACTTTGACAAATGTGATGTTTTATGCACTTGTGGAGGACAAGGTTGTCCATTTGGGTGTGAGGACGCCATATCAGAAACTAAAAAATCCTCTCTGAGATGACAATGGAGGCTGGACAAGACAGTAGAGTGTAAACTGATCCAGTTCCAGCCACTGTTCCAATCTCCCTGCAATTCCCTACCTCTAGTATGATTACAGCGATACCCCATATGTATAGGTTTTTTGTCTAAATCGTGTAAAAATAAAAATAAAATTTTATATCACCATATTCTGACCCCCATACATTTTTATAGTTATATCTACTGTGTTGTGTGGGGGCTAATTTTTTGGCGGAACAATCTGTAGTTTTTATTGATACCATTTTGATATGTTTGTGACTTTGTGATTACATTTTATTAAATTTTTTTGAGTAGGAGAACTAATAAAAAAATGACAAATTGACCATTTTGCCCATTTTTTCCGTTACGCCATTCGCCATATCGGAAAAATAATTTTATATCTTAACCCCTTAAGGACCTGTGACGTACATGTATGTCATATCTGGACGGGACTTAATGGCCAGTGACATACATGTACATCACAAGGTCCGCCGGGCGCTGGGGCATGATTGTGGGGGAATCGGGGAACCATAGCTATACTTACAGGCAGGCATCCATACCGGGTAAGGGCAGCATGGTGCTGCACCGCCCCCCTGCAGCTCCAAGCACTGCGATTGGCCGGTTAATGAAGACAGGCATATCGCAGTTCCAGAAGCTGTATATGCAGCGTCCGTACATGCGTTTGGGGTTGTTTTTAAGTCAATTTTTCGTACAATTAATTGAGTCCAGACCTTGTATATAGTTGTTAGCAGCTTTACTTGAATAAACTTTCATCAGAAAAACAATCTTCCAACGTTTGCTTGGTTACCAGAAGGTCTTAGCATAAAATGGCAGGCAATAGAAATCTCGGCTCTGCTATGCAAACAGGCTTAAATAGAAACTTTTCCTTTGCTGTATGCTCCAGACCTGAAGGTCCTCTGCTGGCTAACTTTGCTTATCTGGGGTACTGTAAGTTAGAACTTTTCCCTAGAAGGGGCTAAGCTGAACTGACCTCTGGCCAACTAGTCTTCTCCCTTCCTTAGTGAGAGTCAGAATGGAGAGTTGGTTACATTCTAACAGTAGCACTGTCAAGTCTGCTGCCACCTCTGGTGAACCAGGTACATTACATGAACACAACATTTTCAAACATAGGAAATGCACAATATGCAGGACCTGGGCAAAATATATAGAATGACACCGATTAGTAGTGTCCATTACTGATTGTGTCTGCTCAGTTTGCACTGCAAGGTTTTTTTTTTGTGCAGAAAATACTTTTTTTTTCTCCTTTTTTTTTTTTCTTAAATTTTATTTTAAATTTATTACAAATCCCTTTACGTGTGAAAACACAACACACCTCACACAAAATAAAGGTTTACACATTTCACATGTCACACCCCAATAAAATATAAATGGCCGTCCGTCCCAATGTGTATACTCAGCTGAAAAGGCATACACCATGCTTGCCTCCGATACGGAGTCTGCCAGTGAGAGAGAAGAGGATGCCACTTTCCTCTACTCCTCTACCCCCTCATCATCATCCGCTGATGAGGGACCCTCTAGAAGGAACCCCAGCATAGCAGGGGAAGCAGCCCCCCAGAGTGAACCCTTACGGACCCCACCCCCTGACGATTATCAGCCCCAAATTTCGGATTTTCAGGGCAGCTCCGGAATACAGATAGACTGTGCGGGCTTCACTGAACTAGATTTTTATTTAAAATCTTCTCAGAAGATTTTGTAAATTTAATGGTGGCCCAAACCAATTTATATGCCCAACTATTTATTGATCAGAACCCTACATCGCCATACGCTAGACCCCTAGGTTGGACCCCAGTAAGTGCAGCAGAGATGATGAAGTTTTGGGGACTCGTGCTGCATATGGGTGTTGTAAAAAAACGAACGTTAGACAATATTGGAGTTCGGACATTTTCTACCAGACTCCAATTTACGTTAAACACCATGACCCGGAAGTGATTTGAGTCAATTAGGAAATTCCTACACTACAACCACAATGCACAGTGCCCACCCCAAAACAACCTAACACTTGACCGTCTGTTCAAAGTTAGGCCTGTCATTGACACCATTTTAAGTGGTAACAAAATATGGGGTGCATTTTGTCCTGGTACCCCTTCTGAAAGTGAAAAATGTGAGTGTAAAGCAACTTTTTCAGGAAAAAAAAATTATTCTTCCTTTTCACAATATTTCCAATTCCTAATTCTGTAAAATGCCTGATGGGTTAAAGTGCTCAATACACACATTGAAATATTCCTTGAGGGGTGTAGTTTCAGAATGGGATACATTTTGGGGGGTTTCCACTGTAGGGCCACCTCAGGGTGTCTTGATATGCGACATAGCTCCCAATTACCATTCCAGCTACAGTAAATTCGCTCTCCAAAAGCCATATGGTGATCCTTCCACTCAGAAGCCTGCTGTGCGCCCATTCATCATTTTTTGAGCACATCTGGGGTGTTGCCGTATTTGGGGGGAAATGGGTAACAAAATGTGTGGTGCATTTTGTCCTGTTACCCCTTGTCAAAGTGAAAAATGTGGATGTAAAGCAACTTTTTCAGGAAAAAATTGCAATTTTTACTTTTCACAGCCAAGTGTTTCCTAATTCTGTGAAACACCTGATGAGTCAAAGTGCTCACTACACACCTTGAAAGATTCCTTGAGGGGTGTAGTTTCTGGAATGCTGTCACTTTTTGGGGGTTTCCCCTGCAGGGCCACCTCAAGGTGTCTTCATATGCGACATAGCTCCCAATTACCATTCCAGCTAAATCCACTCTCCAAAAGCCATATGGTGCTCCTTCTACTCTGGAGCCTGCTGTGTGCCCATACATCAGTTTTTGAGCACACATGTGTTTCTGTAAACTCCAGATTCAGAGTAATAGATTTAGAGTTTTGTTTGGCTGTTAACCCTTGATCTATTGCAGAAAAAAAGAGATACAAATTTAAAATCTGCAAAAAAAATAAAATAATTTTGAAATTGAATTCCCATTTTCCTTTAATTCTCTAAATAACCTAAAGGGTTAACAACATTAGTAAAAATCGGTTTTGAATAGCTTGAGAGGTATAGCTTCTAAAATGGGGTGATTTATGGGTGATTTCTAATAGGTAAGCCCCAGAAAGTGACTTCATAACTGAACTGGTCCTGAAATAATTGGGTTTTGGAAATTCTCCTTAAAATTTTAAGATTTGCTTATGTATGTCCCAAAAAAAAATATTTAATTTTCAAAATTATCCAAACATGAATGTTCGGGACATCTCTAATTACTATCTATTATAAAAGTAGAGAAAAAAAATGCGAAATTTGCTAATTTTTCTATTTTTTTGTAAATTTGGTATTTTTTTATGAATAAAAATAAAATATTTTGACTCAGTTTTACAACTGTCATGAAGTACAATATGTGACGAGAAAACAATCTCAGAATGGCCTGGATAAGTAAAAGCATTTTAATGTTATTACCACATGAAGTGACACATATCTGAAAAATGGCCTGGTCCTTAAGGTGAAAAATGGCTGGGTTCTGAAAGGGTTAATAGTACGTGCATTTTCGGTCGCGATACCAATGATGTTTATATTTTTTGTTATTTAGGTATTTATTTTTCTATTATATGGAAAGGGGGGTGATTTAAACTTTTATATTTTTCTAATTTGTTTTATATATTTTTTTTTAATTTTTATTTTTTGTAATAATTTTGAAGCTCATATATGAGCCTATAAAATCTATTTTATTATTTCAAATTTTGAACAATCATGTATTTTTAAACTGGACTTATTATTGAGAATTGCTAATTTCTTATCTTCGCCTAATAAGAGATGCAGTTTGAATGTTCCCAGCCTCTTCAGTGAGGCTGAGCTGTCACAACCAGACAGCTGAGAAGCTCTGACAGAGGCTTTTCAGAACCTCCCCCTTGAGTTTCTGTGTTGTGGTATTCAGCTCCTCCTCTCGTTAGTCTCTCTCAGCTGTCATGTGTTGGACTAATGGCTTCCCTTTAAATTCTTCCCCAGAAAGCTTTTCTGGGCGGCTTATATTTCTTCCTGGAGTATGTGTGCATGCCCAAGCTGGTTCTCCTCTCCTCTACGAAGTTAAGTGTTAAGTGTTAAGTGTTAACTGTTATCTGTTATTTTCTGTTTGTTGGATCCCAGGTGACCCTGACTCCCTCCGTGTCTGGTGTAGGGAGCCGGTGGTCGTGTCCCCTCACTATTGTAGGGTGCTCAGGGCTTATATAGTCAAGGTACGTGGATATGCATACCTCCACCATTTGGATCTATGCATAGGCTGAGCAGCCAGGGAAAGTGCCAGGTCTTCTACAGGGGTCTCCCTTTTGTTCCTTAGCTTTTGGATCCAGCGAGTTATTTATGCTTGTTGTTTTTCATTGTTTCCTGTACACTGTCCGTGACATTATAAGCCGCCATAACCGTCTCAAGCATGGATCCGGTTTCACTTTTGGCTGAACGCCTTCAGGGTCTTTCATTGGAGGTAGCTGATCTCCGCAGGACTTATTCTCAGCTTCAAGTGACCGGTTCAGCTGGCGTTCATGGAGTTTGTTCTGAGCCTAAGATCTCGCTCCCGGATATGTTTTCCGGGGGTAGTGAGAATTTTGTGCGTTTTAGAGAGGCTTGCAAACTCCATTTTCGCCTTCTTCCCCATTCTTCTGGTGATGAGGAACGGAGGGTGGGGATCATTATATCGCTGCTCAGGGGTAACGCTCAGTCCTGGGCCTTTTCGCTGCCGGAGGGGGCACGGCCCCTCCGTTCAGTGGAGGAATTCTTTTTAGCCCTGGGTCAGATATATGATGATCCGGATCGTATTGCTCTGGCGGAGTCTAGACTACGTCTCTTATGCCAGGGTAAACAATCCGCAGAAATATACTGCTCAGAATTTCGGAGATGGGCAGCTGATACTGGTTGGAATGATGCTGCACTCCGAAGTCAATTTTGCCATGGTCTTTCAGAGGGATTGAAAGATGCATTTGCCTTTCATGAGAGGCCTATTTCTTTGGACTCTGCTATGTCTCAGGCCGTTCGTATTGACAGGCGTCTTAGAGAGAGAGGAGAGATCTCTCCTTCCTGTCATACTCGGTCCCAGGACTGTGCAGCGGTCCCATTCTGTGCGCAGGGGTCTCAGTCGCTGTCAGCCCCTTCTGAGCAGGAGCCCATGCAGCTGGGGTTGATTGCTTCTGACAATAGAAGATTCAGCTCGCATGGGAGGGTTTGTTTTTGTTGTGGAGGTATTAATCATTTGGCAAATATTTGTCCCTCTAGGAGATTCAGGCAGTTCTCTGAGTATAATAAAGAAACAAAGAGGAAAAAATCTTTTAAAAATGTTCCGTCTGTTACTATTGGCAGGGTTGAGGCGGAAATTGAAGGTTTTCCGTTTGCTTGTAGTTCCCGTTTTGTCCTGCCGGCTAGGGTGGCGCTAGAGAGCAAGATTTTTGTGGATAGTGGAGCAGCGGTCAATCTCATTGATAATCAATTTGCGATAACTCATGGATTCCAGGTGCGCACTTTGGGAAAGGATATTCCTGTTTTTGCTATCGACTCCGCTCCACTTTCTCAAAAATCATTAAAGGGCATAGTTCACAATATCCGTTTAATTGTGAGTGATGCTCATGTTGAGGATGTGTCATGTTTCGTCCTTAGCGGTTTACCCACCCCTCTGGTGTTGGGGCTGCCCTGGCTCACTAAGCATAACCCCACCATTGATTGGCAAGCGAGGCAAATAAATGGTTGGAGTGACTTTTGCAGAGAGAATTGCCTCATGACATCTGTTTCTGAGGTTGCTACTAAGACTGTACCATCTTTTCTCTCTGAATTTTCGGATGTCTTCTCTGAGAGTGGAGTTCAGGATTTGCCCCCGCACAGGGAGTACGATTGCCCTATTAATCTCATTCCAGACGCCAAGCTGCCTAAATCTCGTTTATACAATCTTTCCCAACCTGAAAGGGTCGCTATGCGTGCTTATATCTCTGAGAGTCTGAGAAAGGGACACATACGACCCTCGAAGTCACCTGTTGCCGCTGGTTTTTTCTTTGTCAAGAAAAAAGATGGTTCTTTAAGACCTTGTCTGGATTTCAGGGAGCTGAACAATATCACAATTCGTGACCCTTATCCGCTTCCTCTCATCCCGGACCTATTTAACCAGGTTGTTGGGGCTAAAGTCTTTTCCAAATTAGATTTAAGAGGGGCATACAACCTGGTCAGGGTCAGAGAAGGGGACGAATGGAAGACGGCCTTCAATACCCCTGAGGGCCATTATGAAAATTTGGTTATGCCTTTTGGTTTGATGAATGCCCCAGCCGTTTTTCAGCATTTCGTGAACAGCATTTTTTATCATTTGATGGGAAAATTTGTATTGGTGTATTTGGATGACATTTTGATTTTTTCTCCCGATTTCAAAACTCATAAGGAACATTTACGTCAGGTCTTGCTCATCCTGCGGGAGAATAAATTATATGCGAAACTGGAAAAATGTGTGTTTGCGGTTCCAGAAATTCAATTTCTGGGGTTTCTTCTCTCCCCTTCTGGTTTTCGCATGGACCCCGAGAAGGTCCGCGCTGTGCTTGAGTGGGAGCTTCCTGAGAATCAAAAGGCGCTGATGCGTTTTTTGGGCTTTGCCAATTATTACAGGAAGTTCATTTTGAATTATTCTTCTATTGTTAAACCACTCACTGATATGACCAGAAAGGGGGTAGATTTTTCTTCTTGGTCAGTAGAGGCGCGTAAGGCTTTTTCTGATATCAAGGAGAGTTTTGCTTCCGCTCCCATCTTGGTGCAACCTGATGTTTCTTTACCCTTCATAGTTGAGGTTGATGCTTCTGAGGTGGGTGTGGGTGCGGTCTTGTCTCAGGGTTCCTCTCCTGCCAAATGGCGACCGTGTGCCTTTTTCTCGAAGAAACTCTCCTCCGCAGAGAGAAATTACGATGTGGGAGATAGGGAATTGTTGGCCATCAAGTTGGCTTTTGAGGAATGGCGCCATTGGCTAGAGGGAGCCAGACACCCTATTACCGTATTTACTGACCATAAAAATCTGGCCTACTTGGAGTCAGCCAAGCGTCTGAACCCGAGACAGGCCAGATGGTCGTTGTTCTTTTCTAGGTTTAATTTTGTTGTCACGTTCCGCCCTGGAGTTAAGAATGTGAAGGCAGATGCCCTGTCACGTTGTTTTCCGGGAGGTGGGAATTTTGAAGACCCGGGTCCCATTTTGGCTGAAGGTGTGGTGGTCTCTGCTCTTTTTCCTGAATTGGAGGCAGAGGTGCAGGCAGCCCAGTCAGAGGCTCCTGATCTTTGTCCTCCTGGGAGGTTGTTTGTGCCTCTCGCTTTAAGACACAAGATTTTTAAAGAACACCACGATACGGTCCTTGCTGGGCACCCGGGGGTAAGAGCCACACTGGATCTCATCGCTCGGAGATTCTGGTGGCCTGCGCTTCGTAAGTCGGTTGAGGGTTTTGTGGCAGCCTGCGAGACTTGCGCTCGTGCCAAAGTCCCTCATTCACGGCCATCAGGTCCTCTCCTTCCCTTACCCATTCCTTCCCGTCCTTGGACACATCTGTCCATGGACTTTATAACGGACCTGCCTCGTTCCTCGGGGAAGACTGTGATTCTGGTGGTGGTGGACCGTTTTAGCAAAATGGTGCATTTCATCCCTTTTCCTGGTTTGCCCAATGCTAAGACGCTGGCGCAGGCATTTGTTGATCACATTGTCAAATTGCACGGTATTCCTTCAGACATAGTCTCTGATAGGGGCACGCAGTTTGTTTCCAGATTCTGGAAGGCTTTCTGTTCTCGCTTGGGGGTTCGGTTGTCATTCTCTTCTGCTTTCCACCCGCAGTCGAATGGCCAGACAGAGCGCGTCAATCAGAATCTGGAGACATATCTGCGTTGTTTTGTGGCGGAGAATCAAGAGGATTGGTGTTCTTTTTTGTCCCTTGCTGAGTTTGCTTTAAATAACCGTCGTCAGGAGTCCTCTGATAAGTCACCATTTTTTGGTGCATATGGGTTTCATCCACAGTTTGGGACTTTCTCGGGAGAGGGGTCTTCTGGTTTACCTGATGAGGACAGGTTCTCCACGTCTTTGTCATCTATTTGGCAAAAGATTCAAGATAATCTAAAGAGCATGAGTGAGAGATATAAGCGTGTGGCTGATAAGAGACGTGTGCTTGGTCCGGACCTGAATGTTGGTGATCTGGTGTGGTTGTCTACCAAGAATATCAAATTGAAGGTTCCCTCCTGGAAGTTGGGTCCTAGGTTTATTGGACCTTACAAAATCATGTCTGTCATCAATCCTGTTGCATACCGTCTTGATCTTCCTCAGACTCGGAAGATCCATAATGTTTTTCATAAGTCCTTATTGAAACCTTATGTTCAACCCATTGTACCCTCGCCTTTGCCTCCTCCTCCGATTATGGTTGATGGGAATCTTGAATTTCAGGTCTCTAGGATTGTGGATTCTCGTCTTGTCCGCGGTTCTCTTCAGTACCTTGTTCAGTGGGAGGGGTATGGTCCTGAGGAGAGGATGTGGGTCCCAGTGACGGACATTAAGGCCTCTCGTCTCATCAGGGCTTTCCATAGGTCCCATCCTGAGAAGGTGGGTTCTGAGTGTCCGGAGTCCACTCGTAGAGGGAGGGGTACTGTCACAACCAGACAGCTGAGAAGCTCTGACAGAGGCTTTTCAGAACCTCCCCCTTGAGTTTCTGTGTTGTGGTATTCAGCTCCTCCTCTCGTTAGTCTCTCTCAGCTGTCATGTGTTGGACTAATGGCTTCCCTTTAAATTCTTCCCCAGAAAGCTTTTCTGGGCGGCTTATATTTCTTCCTGGAGTATGTGTGCATGCCCAAGCTGGTTCTCCTCTCCTCTACTAAGTTAAGTGTTAAGTGTTAACTGTTATCTGTTATTTTCTGTTTGTTGGATCCCAGGTGACCCTGACTCCCTCCGTGTCTGGTGTAGGGAGCCGGTGGTCGTGTCCCCTCACTATTGTAGGGTGCTCAGGGCTTATATAGTCAAGGTACGTGGATATGCATACCTCCACCATTTGGATCTATGCATAGGCTGAGCAGCCAGGGAAAGTGCCAGGTCTTCTACAGGGGTCTCCCTTTTGTTCCTTAGCTTTTGGATCCAGCGAGTTATTTATGCTTGTTGTTTTTCATTGTTTCCTGTACACTGTCCGTGACATGAGCCCATTCAAACCAATTACCGACATCCTTATTGACCGCAGGAAATGCCCGTAGGATGCCCATAAGTGCGAGCTTCTGGGTTTTTGCGCATTTAGATGCCATGATCTCATTTAATCACGTCATCTAAAGCCTTTAATTACCGTGGTTGGCATTATTGCCGGTCGCTGTATTTATCCGCAGGTCTCTGCTGTTTGAAACAGCAGAGACCTGCAGGCCATGATGCCTGCTTGCATGTGCCATGTTTGCCTGGTAGCAAAACGGTTAATGCAACCTAATAATGCATTAAAAGCATTGGTATATCAACACAATGTATTAAATTTAACTTGCATATTAATGTAACATATTAATGTTTAATCTTATCTGGTATATTAATGTAACAGTATAATATGTTAAATTTAGCTGGTGTTTTAGGCCCCTTTCACACTTGCATTGTGAGATTCTGGCAGGTAGTTCCGTTGCTGGAACTGCCTGCCGGATCCATAAATCGGTATGAAAACGGATGTCATTAGTTTATGGATTCGGATCCATCTGACAAATGCATTGAAATACTGGATCCATCTCTCCGGTGTCATCCGGAAAAACAGATCTGGTAATTTTTTTTTCACATTTTTAAAGGTCTGCTCATGCGCAGACCGAAGACCGGATCCGTCAATGTGGTAATTTTAATGCCGGATTCGGCACTAATACATTTATGGCATTCTGACAACTGTTCCGGAATTTTGTCCGGAGAAAAAAACGCTGCATGTTGCAGTATTTTGGCCGGAGAAAATACCGTAAAAGGGACGGAACGGAAAACATCATGAGGCATACTGAATGGATTGCTTTCCATTCAGAATGCATTAGGACCAAACTGATGCATTTTCTTTCCAGTATTGAGCCCCAATGACGGAACTCAATACCAGAAAATTTTAACGCTAGTGTGAAAGTACCCTTACTGCAAAAGTATACTGCATTAAATTTAACTGGCGTATTAACGTAATGCTTTAAATTTAACTGGTGTAATAATGTAATGTGTTAAACTTAACTGGCGTCATAGCGTTGTTATGCATTAAATTAATCTAGGATAATTACATAGCAGTATAATGCTTTAAATTTAACTGATATATTAATGCAACAGTTTAATGCAATTAACTGGTATATTAATGTACTAGTGCAATGCTTTGAATTGAACTAGCGCAGTAGTACAATGCATTGAACTGAGCAATTTTAAATAGTAGCAACATTGTCACTGGTTTTTAGAAAGAAAAAGGAGCTATTGCACAGCAATGCCAGCAAAATGTGTGCTGCGGTGCTGGTATTGTCGGGGAATTTGCTTACAAAATAAAAAAAGTGTGGCTGCGGAAAAATATCTTTCTGGGGGCACTGCAGGATCTTTACTATTGCAGTGTGATGTTTTCCACTTGCAGCAGCTGCCCTCAGTATAAACACACACCTTTAATCTATCTAACTAAATATGTCCTAGACTGTCCCCACAACACACTAAGATTCTGTATTTAGTGAGGGAAGATATCTCTGTATATGGCATGTGATGGAACATGGCAAGATTTTTTAACACACTTTTCATAAGACCACATAAAAAAGGACCTGTGTGTTTCACATATTCAATGAGGCATATGGAAGTACGTTATTTGCAGCCATAGATTTTTATAGTTGTCACATTAGGAATCTGTGTTGTTGTTAATTGCATATCACCTAAGTACTCATCAAAATCAGATAGTCTTCAGTTATTAGTCTGATTGTAGTTGCACTATGGATACAATTACTGTATAACAGGACTCTCTTTCTTTTTTTAGAGAAGATCTACAAAGAGATTGACAATGTAATCGGCAAAGAACGTAGTCCATCAATAGAAGATAAGAGTAAAATGCCATATACAGAAGCTGTAATCCATGAGATCCAGAGATTTGCTGATATTGTTCCCTTAGGAGTACCCCATGCTGCCAGCAAAGACACAAGCTTCAGAGGATATCAAATTCCAAAGGTACATTATGCTGGTGTTCTCAACCTATTAGTTTATCACATATTCCTATCTTTTATGCTTAATAGTGTCGAGTGAAGTGCTACCCCCCTACCACTGAACCCTTCAGATGCCAAGTTCATTGCTGATCGTGGCATCTGATGTAAAAATGGAGGCCTTTTAAAGGTTAAGAATTTTTTTCCCCTTAAAATGGCACTTAAAAAACAAAAAAAACAAAAAACATGTGTGATCCGTTTCAGTGCGATGAGGCCACTGTGGTCATCTTTATTGAAGAACCTGCACAAAATCTTCCACCATGCGTGATGAAGTCATCACACTGGCCGGCGTCTTCAATCACGTGGGATCTCCAAACAAGATAGCTGCGGAAGCCTCTTCGCACTCAAATGGATCAGGTTTTTTTTTTTTACCGTTACCACAAAGCATGAGGAAATTTGGATTTGTGGAAAATCGACTTTTCCCTGAAATTCGGATCGAAGTCCACTTCGGATACTTCAATTCTCTCAACCCTAATGCTTACAAATGAAGGCCAATATTAAACTTTTACAGTTTAAAACCTTATATTATTCATATTAATAAGGTACCTATATGCATCATGGCAAATTAACATGAACTACCTTCAAGGAATATCCCTTCCTGCAGAAAGTGTGCTGATCTTCTCAGTGCCTTGGTTCATTTCTTCTTACCAACCATACTGTCAGAAAAACTATAGTCATCATCCAAAACCACAGCCAGCAAACTCAAAAATTGCTACCAGGCTTCCTTAACCACTCTGGTTGATAGGAAGCTAGGGGAACCTTTAGGTTCTTTACCAGGGCCTGCCATAAGGAATATTGGATTTGGCTGTTAGGGGCTCATGTAATGTATGGAGTAAGGTAGCAGAAAGCTGGTGCAAGTTCATTAGAACAAACCTACAGAATGACCAGAGTGCAAAGAGTAGTAGATAAGTAGGGCGAGAAAGAAGAGAGATGGATAGACTCAAAATAGTGGACAAGGAGTTAATCCAGAAAACGAGATATAATCAGAATACCAACAGAATCAGTAGAAGCCAAACCAGCAGTTTAGAGGTAAATCCAGAAAACACACTATAGTCAGATTACCAGGCGTTCAAATGAGTAGCACCTTTATCTGGAACCAGGATACAAAATCACAGGTAAGGGTAGCAGTGAGCAAAAGGATGAAATCCTCTACTTCAGCCAGAGACTGAACTATAAGATGTCTCATAGATACATTGAATAGCTGGGGCTTGACTGGTCTGCATAGCAACCCTCCTAAAACAACCATGCACTGTATCATGGCTGTAATTTCCTGACAAAGACCTGACTTTTAACACTTCTGGTTTTACTAGATGTACATATTTCATACATTTACTTTCAGGGAACCTTGGTGTTTCCAGTCCTCACTTCTGTTTTGAAAGACTCAAAGCAATTCAAGAATCCAGATGAATTTGATCCTGGACATTTTCTTAATGAGAATGGTTGCTTTAAGAAAAGTGATGCATTCATGCCGTTCTCTACAGGTAAGTGATCATACATTGCCTATTAGTTCAGTGCTAACTAGAAAAAATGATCTGTGAGCTATAAATGACAATGAGCTTTATATTAATCCAGGTTGCCATAGAAAAATATTTTGAGTGCTTCCTATTTTGATGCAGTTGGCGCTTCTAAGTTCTGTTTTGGAAGATTAAGAACATGACTTGATAGAACTTAGGAATCTATGACTTCATTGGACTTTGCACACATCATATGCACACAAGACACAGGCTGCAGTCAAGTCATGGCTAGAACTAGAGCAGATGCAACATATGTGTAACATCTAACAGTCTTCAGCTAGTGTTCATGCTAGAAAAGTTCTTCTCATATACCTCTTTAATACGGACCATGGAAGAACATCAAGAATACTAATGAACCAGAACTAATTTTGTCTTTAAGATATCTCTTATTGAGTTGAGATAACTTATTAGATTTACCGGCAGTCCTATGGAATACTACCGGTACTTCATGTCAGATCATGCTAAGTGACAGATTCCATGATGCTGCATGGACAATCGTGATTCTGTTGCATTTATTAATGTAATATACACCTACAGTAGAGTACAACAACTGGAAATGTCAGTTACATTGGCCTTATAACAGTAATGGTTTTTATATCCTTATGCATAAAATAAGCATGATAATCCAAACCTCTTATTTTGTAAAAATTGTAGGAAGAACTTAAAGGGCTTCTGTCACTCCACTAAACTCATATATATTTTTTTGTCTCCTTAAAATCCTTATGCTGCGATTTCTCAATATATAGGGCTATTACTCCGTTTGGTTCAGTAGTTATATAAAAAAACTGACTTTTATAATATGCAAATTACCTCTCTAGCAGCAGGTAGGGCGGCTACCTGCTGGTAGCAGCCGCATCCTCCATTCATAATGACGCCCCCTCCTCATGTTGATTGACAGGGCCAGCGGACGCGCTCATTCTCTGACTGGCCCTGTCTGCGTTGGCGCAGGCGCACTCAGTGGAGGACGCTCGCTCGGCCTCTCCATCCTCAGTGAGCCTGCGCCGGGTGTACATGTGACGTCATCGGCGCAGGCGCCTGCGCCAACTGAAGACCGGCGCGAGATTTAAAACGCAGACAGGGCCAGTCAGAGAATGAGCGCGTCCGCTGGCCCTGTCAATCAACATGAGGAGGGGGCGTCTCTAGCGCCCTACCTGCTGCTAGAGAGGTAATTTGCATATTATAAAAGTCCGTTTTTTTATATAACTACTGAACCAAACGGAGTAATAGCCCTATTTATTGAGAAATCGCAGCATAAGGATTTTAAGGAGACAAAAAAAATATATATGAGTTTAGTGGAGTGACAGAAGCCCTTTAAGTGATTACATTTTTTCCATATTAGCTGTGATCTGTGATGGAACCCAGCAGTGTGTTCAATTACACTGCCGTGCCCCCACAGGAGAAAAAAAAACATGACACAATGCCCATTGAAACTCACTCTGCATACTGGTTTGTTGATGGGGGTACTGAACAGAAGTCTCCGCTCTATTAACTCAGAATTGAGGCAATTTAAATGGCTTTTGTAAATCAGAGAACCTCTCTGTTAAGCGTGATTTCTTTTTGCATGTGCTTGTTCTGTCTTCTCAGGTAAACGCACGTGTATGGGAGAAGGCCTGGCTCGCATGGAGCTCTTCCTCTTTCTAACCACCATACTGCAAAAGTTTACTTTGGAGCCCACTGTAGATAGAAAGAATTTGAGCATAAGACCAGAGCCCAACACCAATGCTTCAAGACCTCATTCATACCAGATGAGGGTTGTCCCTCGCTTCTGAGTTCAGGACAAACTTCTTACATAAAAGAAGCCTAGAAGTTCTAGAATTTTCCAACTAAGAAGACGGCTTTAATGCATGAAAGATATCAAGTAAAAAAAAAAAAATCCACAAAATATCATATATCATTATTTTTATATTGATCATGTCTGGATTAACATAAACAATATCATATAATTTTCATTTTCTGTAATAATTCCGTGTTAATAAAAACTTTGGACTGTACTGTGTCTCTTGTATGTAATATTTTTTTTTTTTTTAATTGAGGTTAGTATGCTACCTGTATCTATGAAACTGTTTATTGCATTTTCTTCATGTGTCTATATCTGGTATATATGGTGAACGCCTCATGCACATGACTGTATGTGTTTTGTGGTGTGCTGTCTGCGTTTTTGTGGCCCAATTGAAATGAATGGGTTCGCATCCAATCCACATTTTTTGCATATCAGATGCAGACCCATTCCTTTCAATTGGGCCGCAAAGACGCAGACAGCATATGGTGTGTTGTCCACATCCATATGTCGATTTGAAAAATACAGTCCTGTGCATGAGGTCTATAGGTGGTTGTAGAGCTGAATGTATCTGTAGTTTGTGTATGTGCCCCTTTTTTCTAGTACTTTGACAGGTAAAAATATTTACATAGCACCCTTGTCAAATAAATATGCAACTGTCCCTTCCCATCAAATTGTCTTCTATCCATTCTGAACTAATTTGAAAAATCAAACAGTGAACATACCCATGATCGGCAACCAATACCAATCAATGTACATGCCCATGCTAGTCAACCAAACAACATGCCAATTCTAAGTGAAAAACATGCCCACGGTAGCCAGCTGACAAAAAATTTATAAATGGAGGCTGCACTCTAAGGGCTTATGTGTGGTGCCAGTAGAGGTCTTGTCAATTAAATCAATCCATACAATAATCCAATGCATGCTACATTTTTTATTAATTTATATAAGTGCATTCAGTAGAGATGAACAAATCAAAAATCAAATCAAAATTTGACCAGATTTATTTATTTTTATTTTTTAGAATCAGAATATCTTAAGAAAAATTGGCCAATTTTGATTCTAAGGAAGAGTAGAGAGAGAGAGAGAGAGAGAGAGAGGGATATGTTCAGGGTAGTAAAAAGTACTGTAGATTCAGGTAGAATCTATTCATACCATAATCAAATCTTTTGGCCCATTTAGACGAATCAGACCCCAATCGAATTTTAAGAGTTTCGATAATCTCTGGTATCAAGTTCATGTTAGGTTAGTAAGCATGATATAATTATAAGTATAGCCACCAACCAAACCAAATGTTTTGGTTTCATCCACACATTTCCTAACAATGTGTTTTTTGGTCATGTTGGGGGGATATGAACCTGGACCCTATCATAGCCAGCAATTTCTGTTAATAGTTAACTAATGAACATACCCATGTTAGTTAATCAATGAACATGCCCATGATAAGCAAACTATAAACATTAACATGATAACTAATTAATGAACATGACCTCGATCAGTAACTCTGTACATGCTCATGATAGTCAATGAGTGAACATAACCAATACAGTCTAATCATAAACATACCCTTAAAAGTCAACTGATGAACATTACTATGATGGTTCAACCAATGAAGATGTCCTCATTAGCCACCCCATGAGCATGCCCATTATAGTCAAGTGATAAACATGCCTATAATATTCAAACAATAAACATGCCCATAACAGTCAAATTCTAAACATAGCCCTGATAGTCAACTGCTTACCACATCTATGATAGTCATCCAAAAAACATACTAATGATAGATAACTGATGAACATGCCCATAACAGTCAAATGCTAAGTCAAGTAAGAGTCAAGTAATAAATATATTCCTGATAGTTAAACACTAAACATACCTATGACAGTAAACCAATGAACATGCTCATGATAGTCAACAGATGAAGAAGCACATGGTAGTCAACCAATGAATATAACCATGACAATAAACTGCTGAACTTGGTGTGATAGTCAAGTGATAAATATGTTCATGATAGTCAACAAATAAAAATATAAAATAATGAACATGCCCTTATAGTCATCCAGTTCACATGCCAATTATAGTTAATCAAGGAATATGTCAACTGATGAACATGTCCATAATAGTCAACTTATTTTTGGTACATCAAAGCTCCCTCTTTCAGTACAGTATTTTTATTTTACAATAGCTGCAAAGTTAATGATATTTTAAGAAATCACATCCACATCCATTTACTGGAGGAACTAAATTGCAAAACAATACAGGCAACTGCATCGACCCCTGAGGAGACGGTGTAGAGGATAGGAGTGTTAGTGTCCCTGATGAACAGTTGTGTCACTGTGTCCTACTTCAGACCGTCTCTCCATCGTGTCAGTTACAATGAAAGTTACAGTAGTGAACAATGAGGCCAGAGTTAAACTAAACAAAATCTTTTTTTTGCTAAGTTCAACAAAGGACTTGAATAAACATACAGTAGCAGCAGTCGTTGGTAAAATTCTCTCTGACACCAGCTAGGATATTGATGCAGGTTGGTTGACGGTAATTCAGCACTTAGGTGATACTGACCTAGTCGTTTTTTGGTGATGGGTGTTTTGGCTGTAGCCCCTCACCTTACAACAGTGTCTGTAGATATAGAAGTAGCAGGTCATTCTGCTGTCTGGAAACTCAAGGTTTTACGTGAGGACAATTTGGAATGGTTCCCTCTGGAGATTAGGAAAATAAGGGGCTAACAGACACTCTTCAGAACCCTACGTCTTAGGATAAGACAAAGTTATCAAACAACATGAAACATTTGATAAATGTGGCAAAAAGTACACCAACACAGACACAAGCAAAACTGACTTCAAATATTCCTCTCATGATACATTCACCCCATTGTCTTTAAAATACATAGTTATACAAAAGGCATACAGATGTTTTGATATATAGTTAGGAATTTCTACATCTTTGCTTACCAAAATATGTATCTCTTAGTTCCTCACCCTGTTCTCCTCAGTTTTTTTTTTTTCTAGTTTTAGTTCCTGTGGTTGGCTCTTTTGCAATAAGCCCTGTGATTCGTTTTGCAATGACTTAAAGGGATCAAGCCATGATTGATGTAAAAAATTAAAATCGGACATCATACAGTACATGACAATCTCTAGACAAAGCTAGAACCAGAGATCTCTGCATTGGTTGCTCCTATTGTTCTATGAAAAATGTATTCCAGGCTAGCAGCTCAGGGGTTGTGTCCTTTCTTAGGGGGCTTGTCTTTTCTGCAGCAGATCTCTCCCTTTAACTGCCACAGTTTCTAACAAAAGATATAGCGGGTGGCATTTGAGGAGTCAAACTGAGCATGTGCGACCGCCTCAGTAAGGTGGATGGAGAAATAAGGGGGAAAAAAAGAAGCAGCAGGTGGTGCTATACAGATTCATTTTATTCAATAACTCAATAACTAAAGTGACTATACAAAATTTGTAAATACATGCAATTACAAAAGTATTCTGATGCAAGTGCTGTACCTACTAAATTTGGTCACCGGGTTGTTGAAAATACATAATGCTGAGATCAGCCCAAATGATTAGAAAATCTAAACAATCCAAAAAATAGAACTAAACACATCCAGATGTAAACCTAGAAAGTCTTTATTAGGTTTACATTACTTGTAGCATGTATAAAAACAGCAGCAAGAAAGGGGGAAACCTTCAGTGAGGAACAAAAACAGCCCTAGAGAAGGCTGAGGGGTCAACACACAGGGGCACACAAAGTTGCAGTGAAACCCACACAAAGAGCCGACATGAAGTAATATAAGCCCCAGTCTGATAGTAAGGAAAAATAACAGGCTATGTGTCGAAGTAAGTGGCAATAACTACCCCAAGGTGCGTGTGGATCCCTCAGCCGCCTCCTCCCGACGTCGTTTCGCCAGTAAAACTGGCTTCTTCAGGGGACCTGATACAAGTGCTGGTTTGAAGAATGTAGAATATTTTTGTGGCACAAACCCTTTAAAGTGTATACATACACCAATCAGCCATACTGTTAAAGGTGAATTTATGGGATACCAAAAAGATTTAATGAAGACTGGGAATGACCTAAAATGTAAAAAGTTTATTTACGTGCTATATACCCTCCATTCATTTGCATCACGCTAGGGGTTTTGATGCAGTGATGACATTATCATAATTGCCACGTGTTTGCTGCAGTCAGTCACTGGCCTTAGCAGTCAGGTGTAGTCAGGTACATCATCGCTGCAGTGAAGGTCTTTATACGGCTTTGCTAGCTGCTGGTATTGCAATCTGCAAGGGCCCTGAAGTACACAATGGGAATAGTCTTCTGGAATTGAAGGATATATTAGTGCTTTTGAAGGTAATCTTTGTATTTCTTGCATACTTACATGACTTGAGGTTTTTATACATGCATTGTATGTTTTTTATACATAGTCGGCACATGATAATTTGCATATATTTTACTCAGAAATCCAGCAGAGTGTTTTTTAGCCTACAACAGTTGTCACATATATAAACTGGTCTCCACAATAGAAATAGTACCTACCCAGAGCTTCCCCCTAAAGCTTTGCAACTAGAAATGTTGTTCTCGTCTGCTTTTCTCTACTTACACATTTGTGTACTAGGCTCTCTCACTTGTTCTCTTGCTCACTTGCTTGCTCGCTCTCTTTTTCTATCTCCAGGGCATCCTTTCTATGGACTGGTGCCCAGAACTGAACTGCATATTCCAGATGAGGCTGCACCAATAGTTTATAAAGTGGCAATATTACATCCCTGTCCATGCCTCTTTCAATAGAGTACATGACCATGTTGTGCTTGGCTTAGGCTACTTTCACACTAGCGTTAATATTTTCCGGAATTGAGATCCGTCATAGGGTCTCAATATCAGAAAAGAACGCTTCCGTTTTGTCCCCATTCATTGTCAATGGGGATAAAACATTACTGCACAGAACGGAATGCACCAAAATGCATTCCGTTCCATTCTCATACCAGAGAGCAAACCGCAGCATGCTGCGGTTTGCTTTCCGTCCTGGGTTGCGGAGCAAGACGGGTCCGTCATGACCCACAATGCAAGTCAATGGGGACGGATCAGTTTTCTCTGACACATTCTGACACAATAGAAAAAAACGGATCTATCCTCCATTGACTTTCAATGGAGTTCATGACGGATCCTTCTTGGCAATGTTAAAGCTAATACAACCAGATCCGTTCATAACCGATGCAGACGGTTGTATTATCAGTAGCAGAACAGTTTTGCTGAACCCTGCTGGATCCAGTAAAAACACTAGCGTGAAAGTAGCCTTAGAGGCAGCTGATTGACATTGCATGCTGTTATTTAATCTATGATCTACAAGTACACCCACATCCTTCTCTACAAACAACTTTCCTAGTGTAACTTTCCCTAGGACATGTGATTCTTGTAGATAATTACTACCCAGATGCATAACTTTACATTTATCCACATTGAACCTCATTTGCCAAGTGGATGCCCAAACAATCAGAGTGTTAGGAAGGAATTTTTTGTAGAGTGTACCTCAGTGGTCTTCTTGGGAAATTTAGTGATTTTACAGTTGTTACATGTCCCATATCTAAAGAATCCTTTCAATCCGAGCCAATTACATGTCTTCATTGTCATAGTCTTTTTATGTGAAGAGGCAACCTATAACCCTAAGTTCGGTGCTCTTGTATAACCCCTAAACAGAAATTTAGAAGTGGTTGTTTCAGAAATCTGGATTACAAATTGTGTATATGTTGATAGAGATTAGAGGAAACAAAATTTCCTAATTTCCATAAAAAACGCATCTGCGTTTTTTTTTTATATACATGCGTTTTTTCTTTAAAATACTATATTGAGATAAGTCTCTTTGTTGGGTGCCTTCATAGAAGTAGAGTATGTAAAGATAATGAATAAGTTAGAATATAGACTCACACTATAGAAATGAATGGAGTGATGAAATTGGAGGGAAATGAAACTGATCTGTGAAAATGGCAGCAAAATGGTGGAGCCCGTGGGAAAAGTCCTGCGAGTTGGTGATCGGGGGAATCCCGCTGGGGGTTATATTAGACTCCCACCAGAAAGTATCTTGGGTCCTGCCTGAAATTCTGGACTTTATAACAAGAGGGTCAGAGACAAAAACTAAGGTGTCACTGACCTTTGTGGCGGACTATGGCTCCGTGCAGTGGGAGCTGTTAAAGTGCGAGACCCTGAGGCGAGAATTCGTTCTGGGCAAGTATTTTTTCCTTATTTTGGCAGATATCGTACAGTGAGAGTACTTCACGTTCTGCAGTCGGAGTTCCGGTGGAAAAGCGGATGTATGCCGTTGCCAAGGACAACCACCGTCGGGAAGACAAGAAGGTAGAGAACAGTGCGGTTTTCCGGAGTTCCTATATTACCTGCGACTTTGCACAGAGTCCTAAAGGGTACGGCTGGAGTGACCGTCCAGGAAAAGTCGGGACTCCAGGACATGCTGTTTCCGGTGGCAACGGTTGCAGTAAGGAGTCTTCCGGTGTTCGGGATACCAGGAACCAAGAGCAGGCTGCTGATCTCAGTAGAGATGTCCCGGGAATATCTTCGTCTCCCCAGACTACCGAATCCACGACGTCAGGCCGTAAGAATGTTCATGTTTTTATTGGTCTGGCAGACCCCTTGACAGTAAACCGGCAACAGTTGCTACCTGCTGGGTTGGTAGGTGATAAGTCGCAGAGGCTAGGAACTGTTGCAAGGGGATGTGACTATGTGGAAAACGCAGTGTCTGAACAGGCAGGTAAGCCTGTTGTGGTTGCTCCCTCACAGGAATCTGCAGTGAAGAAGGTTATTGCATTGCAAAAAATGCCCGTGACCAAGGCTAGGCTTGGGGTGGCGAAAATTAGAGACCCTATGCTGGCCCAGGTAAGAGGTAGCACAATATTGAAACCGGAGACTGGTAAACGGATAAATACGCTGGACAGACATGCGGTTAATGAGGACTGCCAGGTAGTTCTCACTAGATGTGAGACTATAGGGACAACTGGGACTGATGGATTTGTTGGTAATATAAATACACTCATACATGAGGGAATGTTGGTCTGTGATTTGTGGAGAGGTGGAAACACTTCTGCAGTCAGGGACAAAACTCCTGCAAAAGAGGTTTCTAGCCCTTTAAATGAAGTTACCATTATAAATAATGGTGCTGATAAAGTGCAAAATGAAAATGTGACGTCTTGTGAAATCGGTGATGATAATGACATGCCTTTTCCGTTGCAGGATGTGGTCGGGAAAATAGCGCCCCCTGGAGGAAAAATTATAAAAAAGGCAGAATGGTTGATAAATGTTGAGAAATTAAAGCTGGGTGAACCCAAGGTGGTGAACGGACAGGAAAGTGTGGAAGTACTAGAGGGGGTACCACACATACCACAGGGTTCTATGGAGGCTGAGGAGGAGTCCAAGGTAGGGAATAGCTCATCGGTGCCCCTAGAGGTCAGGGTTAATAATGACCCGGGCGGTATAGATGACGTGTGTGCTGTGACTGTTAGCAACTCCGAGAGGGATACTACCATGTCGAGGTCTTGCGAAATTGAGGAGGTTACTGGTAGCGACCAGTCATGGGTTATACCTGACATGACGAGAGTTAAGTGGGGAGACTTCAGCCTAGTGTCTGAGACCCATACCCAGGCCGTGGTAGATCACCTGACATGTCGGTACAGCTGCAATCAGGAAGACAATTTCTCCCTCTCTACACGGTCCCTAGATATGATAAAGAAAAAACTAGCTGTCTTAACAGAGTCACCGAAGAAGGTTGCAGAGGAATCAAGGGAGGAGACCCCGAAACAAATGAGTGAGCTGAAGGGTCTACGGCCTGAAATCCAGGTGAAGAGCAAAGGCTCCAAAGAAATACAGAAAACTGCAGAAGACACCGATAAAGTGCTTAAAGGGACTCTGGGTGGAACCCCCACAGGGTCTCCAAAAGAGAATGGTGATACTCCTATATCTGCTGCAGCAGAACACAGCGAGGAGCAGGTGGACCAGGAGGCCCAAGAGCGGGGCCCTTCAAACAAACTGGTGTGAAAAACTAAGAAGAAACAAGAAGTTTAACCGGCCCCGGGCTGAAGAGAAATACATCTTGGCCCGATATGCCGAAGAACATGATCGAGCGAAGGCGGATGCTCGGGAAAAAGAGACCAAGGCCCTCTCCTTGGCTAGAGCCCTTGATAAAGCGCAAGAGGAGCGAGATAAGTATGAGAGGCGCAACAAGTAACTCAGAGCAGAGATGGAGGATCTTATGAGCTCAAAGGATGACGTCGGAAAGAACATCTATGAGTTGGAGAAGACTATGCCTGAAGAGTTAGAGGCAAGAGCTTCTGAAGATGACAGGTTGGCTCAATCAAAGGAAAATGAGAAAATCGAAGAGGAGAATCCTCTACAAGAGGCCAAGAAGTCTAAGCCAGAGCCTGTTAAGAAGGGATCTGGAGATGGTGGCGCTGCGGTGCTGTCTGGGGCAGAGAAGACAGAAGATCTTTCTGCTGAACCCGTTGATAGGGCTGATGTGGATGCAGAGACCAAGAGACTCATGGCAGTGGGTAGCCAGGACATGGTCCCGAAAGACGTCCCTTCTGCCTGCAAGGCCGTCCAAGTAGCCAGCAGCCTGCTGGGGAAGGAATATAAGGAGATGGACGACCAGTATGGGGATCCTGTCTACTACTGTGGGCTGGCTCTCCTGAATTCTTCTCGAAAGGAGAACAGTGTCCT
This sequence comes from Bufo gargarizans, assembly GCF_014858855.1. NCBI lineage: Eukaryota > Metazoa > Chordata > Amphibia > Anura > Bufonidae > Bufo > Bufo gargarizans. The sequence goes on from NC_058088.1 coordinate 1,264,854, forward strand.
AAGTGAGCCTCTGGAGAAAATGCCAGAAGTCGATGAGTCTAGTGAAAACCCTGGTGTCCCCCGTTACCTCCTACCTCGATGAGAAAGAGGAAAAGGACTTAAGAGGGCAGGAATATGATGCCGGGTCCAAGAAAACCAAGGCTGAAGAAGTTAGGGCGGAGGTGTTGGAGGACGTGAAGTCCTCAGGTGCTGCAGTGACCGAACGAGCAGCTACCGAAGTGGAATAAAACACTAAAGAAGCAGAGGTCTCTGAAACTGCCGCTAAAGCGGGGGAAACCTCTGCTGGAAAGAAGGAAGAAGTGAATCGGAGGCACATAAAAGAAGCAAGCGGGGATAAGCCTGCTCTGCTGAAGGAGCCCAGCAAGGCAAAGGAGAAAGGGTTGGGACATGACAATGACTGGGAACAGTTCGGTCAAGAGTTGCAGCAGTCCAAGAAAGGACATAAGGAGCATGTGCAGAAGCCAATAAATCTAAAAAGAGAGCCTGCCGGTCATATAAAAGCATCTTTCTGAGAGATGTTTCAGAGACCGAATGCCAAATGTGGAGAGGAACAGAAAAAAGAAAAGAGAGAGACCGCGGGTGCAAAAGCGCATTATTCTCGCTTGTGAAAGAGAGCACCTGCTCCTGAAAATACCATAGGTCTTACCTGCCCCGGAATAAATTCATGTTTGTGACAAACCAAGCGCTGTTGTCCTGGGTCTGGCAGAATAAAGGGAAGACTGTAGGCCAGGTCGATGCCCACTCACAAGCATCTGGATTTGATGCTAGTGTTCACCCCTACAGGCTTGAACAAAGGGGGGGGGGGTATGTGAGGCAGTGACACACCTCATAGCTACTAGGGGAGATTTATGGCAGGAGTTTCCATGTCTTCCCCGTCAGTCATCAGGTCTGAGGCAGCACCAGGTGCCACAATCAGTCTGGAATAAGAGCACAGCACAGATTGCTAGTCAGGGGAGAGAGAGTCTTTGTGAAACAGAGTCCTGCTGTAGGCTCTGTACGAGTGGTCTCATCCGGGCTGGCTGAGGGGCCACGGGGCTAGGTGCCAGCCAGGACGTTGAAGGACGCCGTGACGCTGTGACGCCTGGGAACAAGGGTCACCAGGCCAGAGTCCAGGCCAGAGTCGTGAGGACTACTGGGCCACAATCCACCAAAAAGGTGTTGAAGGATCACATGGACTGTATGGCTGGAGAAAGCCGCATTTATGTTCCACATGTGAACAGTGCTCGATCTCGGTGAGTCAGGGCTTGCGTTTTTGTATTAGCAAGTGCCTAGATGGGCAGGTGTTTTTTTATTTTTTATTTATGTCTTGTTGCTGTGAAAATAAACCTCACGTTTGGACCTGCAATCCGGCTGTTGTGAAGATAATTGTGAGAATGACCCCCTAAAAAGAGCTAATCCCTCACAGTATATAATAAGAATTATGAACATTAACCATCTGTATCTGGACTAAGTCACTTATTAATATTACTCATCATGCACATGTGATTACGATTGAAATTGGACATGGCTTTATTTACATCTACAATCATGGTATAAATTTCTCATTCTAATCATATGCATTGCTTTAACAATGAAGTTGGAGTAGTTATAATATAGGTTTTTGTATAGACTGAAGTTCATGCCAAAGTTTCTACATAATCATTGTCATCAATTAAGTGAAATGGGATCATGAAATAAGGACAAAATTTGTCTGACATCTATGGCTAAAGAAAACTGAATACTGATTTTCCCTCCAAAAAGGACATTTGCTTTAACGGTTATTGTTTTAAATAGACCTCATTGTTGACTCCGCTATAATATACACATCTGATAGAGTGTACCCCCATCTGCCTCAGGTACTCCATCTATTAGCCTAGATTGGCTTCACTGGGCCAGACGGGAACACACATGATCATCTGTGAATTGATATCTTATGTTTTTATATTTTCTATAGTTTTATATCTATATTTTGATATTTTTTTATATAGTTTTATTATATATATTGTAGGAAAGTACAAGGGGTCGTCATTGATGATAGGTATGTGTCACCGAGGTTCCTAGCCTCGGTGAAGTAAGAGCCGATATTTTCATGTGTCAGCGGCAGCTAATGCTAATTGACACTTTTGCTATTTAGTATGGCTGTAAATAGCTGATCCAGGACAGCTCTTATTGGGAGTAGTCAAAGTGCTGGGTGGGTGACTACTCGCCACGTTCCAGGACTGTTTTTGACAGCATCTGGCTATCCTTAGAAAGGCAGCTGGGCTCAGCAGCAGAGAATGCCCTGCGTGTTGTGATCTGAGCTCTGTGCTGGGCTGAAAAGCTGAGACCCGTGTGTTGGGAGAGCAGGCCATCTAAAGCCTGCATTTAGACTGCTGGAGGCAAAACCGCCGACAAGGTGACATGTTTTGTTATGCATGAACTTTCTACTCGGTGTGAACAAACACCAACCCTGCAAAGAGTGTTTTTTGTTTGACCTTATGTGTGAATAAACACGGACATTTGAATTACGAACTTGTATTTTGCCTCTGTACTGCACCCGCTTATCCCAACTACCAGAGCGAATCCCCACAATATGTATGTGGATATAATAAATATTGTTTATTGATACATATCTGCCTTTTGAGACATTTCCTGATGATTGAGTACCTGGTTTTCAATTTATAACATAACATTTTCAAAATATTCAGACTGTGGTGTAGTCTGATAACAGAGCACCTAAATCTAGACTCCAAAACGGGTAAGCCACTATATATACTCATTATACCCAGTTTTTAATCCAATTACAAACTATACTATATAAGCCTATAGACTTTATTAAATGTCTATGAGGGAGAGTATCAATTATCTTTGGAAAATCCAAAAACACTACATCCACAGCCGCCCCTCTGTCCAGACTTCTATTCACCTCCTCATAAGAACAAATCAGGTTAATCTGACAATTTTACCTTGGTAAACCTGTGCTGGCTATCACTTGTGATATTATTAACAGTACCATACTCCTGTATAGTCCCCTAAGAGTCCTTTAAATATTTTTCCCACAACAGACATTAAACTTACTGGTCTCTAACTACTTGGAAAAGACCTAGAGTCCTGTTTGAATATGGGCACCACATTTGCCTTGCGCCATTCACTTGACACTGCACCACTCATTATAGAATCTCTAAAAATTATGAACAAGGGCACATCAATAACTCCACTAAGTTTGTTATAATTCTTGCGTGTAACCCATCTGGACCTGGAGCCTTAGTCTCATTTACCTTTATTAACTTAGGCTACTTTCACACTAGCGTTGTTAGAATCTGGCAGGCAGTTCCAGAATCTGGCAGGCAGTTCCAGATGGATCTGGCAAACTGTAAACGGAAATCTTGTAATGATGCAAATTGTACAGTGGCTATAAAAGACAACCGAAGGTCACATACCCCTCAGATGCTGCCTCAAAAGACAGCAAACATGATGCTGGACCACATTCAGTTTGGATTTCAGGCTCTCAGTAGTTCATGCTGTACTCTACCTAGCGCAGCTCTTGATTGCACAGGCCAAGGGCTTTGGAGGCTTTGCATTAGTATTGTTCACTGTGACTTCATCGTCTCCTATGGTGAGGCTTTACCCCTATCTCGACCATTAGAGAAGTTGACTTCACTGTGAGCAATGCTAGCTAGAAGCATACGCCTATTGTTCTCCATGGAGAGCCCATTCCATCACTGGATTTCCCCAAAAATTCCTTTGCCCTGTGATAATGACCACAGATAGAGATGTCGCAAACATAAAATTTTCCGTTCGCGAACGGCAAACGCAAATTTTTGCTAATGTTTCCGAACGGGCGAACCGGGCGAACCGCCATTGACTTCAATGGGCAGGCGAATTTTAAAACCCACAGGGACTCTTTCTGGCCACAATAGTGATGGAAAAGTTGTTTCAAGGGGACTAACACCTGGACTGTGGCATGCCGGAGGCCATGGAAAATTACGTAGTTGACACAGAGTCGGGTTTTAATCCATAAAGAGCATAAATCACCTAACATTTCTAAATTGTTTGGAATAACGTGCTTTAAAACATGAGGTACGATGTTGCATCAATCAGGTTGTGTAACAGTTACGCCCGCTTCACAGTGACAGACCAAACTCCCTGTTTAACGCACCGCAAACAACCGCAAACAGTCCATTTGCACAACCGCAAACTCCCCATTTTCACAAGGTTGGATACCAAGCTAGCCATGTCCCGTTCCTTGTCCTCACTGATGTCATTGAAGGTCTCTTCCTCCACCCAGCCACGTACAACACCAAGGGTCCCTGAAAGGTGACAACAAGCCCCCTGGGACGCCTGCTGTGTTTGGTCTTCCACCTCCTTAAAGCCACCTTCCTCCTCTGACTCCTCTTCTTCAGACTCCTCTCTCTGCGTTATTATAAGGTGTGTTAAGTAGTACTATTCCTATCAGTTTAATCCCTGTTACGTCCCCTATCAGGGGACTGTATGGAATAGATTTTAGGAAGCGGTAGATGGAAAAAGATGCTTGGTTGGTCCATCTACTTCCAATTTGGGGCACTGCGCGTGCAATATACTGTGCCACCAGATAGGAGTGGTGTGTTAAGTAGTACTATTCTTAACAGTTTAATCCCTGTTACGTCCCCTATCAGGGGACGTGTATATGGCATCGATTTTAGGAACCGGGAGATGGAAAAAGATGCTTGGTCGGTCCTCCTACTTCAAATTTGGAGCACTGCGCCTGCAATCGAATGTGCCACCAGATATGAGCGGCATGTTAAGTAGTACTATTCTTATCAGTTTAATCCTTGTTACGTCCCCTATCAGGGGACGTGCATATGGCATTGATTTAAAGAACCGGGAGATGGAAAAAAATGCTTTGTCGGTCCTCTTAATTCCAATTTGGGGCACTGCGTGTGCGCTGTGTATTGTACTCTGCAATCCCAATATGTGTGGTGTGTTAAGTAGTACTATTCCTATCAGTTTAATCCCTGTTACGTCCCCTATCAGGGGACGTGTATGGAATAGATTTTAGACAACCACAAAGAGTTGTCAATAGTTGACACACTCATGACATAAATTGTATTCCTCTATGCGTCAATCTTGGTGTAGTGATGTCTGTGCTCGTGCGCACGTTTAAGAGATTGCAGAAGCCTATGGTCGTGCTGAGGTAGTTCAATAACAGTTAAGTGATCCAGAAAACAATGATTCTGCAGTGTGGGCCCATTGTTGGCCTAGTAGGCTTTAATGATCACCTTAGATGATCACAAAGAAAATGAATGTTTTTTCTATGCAAAATTATCCAGCCAATCGCTTTTGGTCTGTTCACAATGAAGCAACCACCTTATCATCTGGGGTGTGCCAACATTGCCATTGCCAACACACTCATAGAGGTGGTCGCTTCATTGTGCTATGCAAGCCCCTTCACCACAACAAGGTACGATGACGAAGGGGAATTGACACATGTATGTGCCTTTTTTTTTGTTTGGTTTTTGAAGCCACAGTGCAGCACCAGAGGCCAGAAAAATTAGGCATGTACACATGCCTGAAAAACTAGTCATTGTTGCAGCCGCTGCTGTACTGCCTGTTTCCCAGGCAGAAAGTGCCCTAAAACATTGCGGCTTGAACCCTAGTTGGTGGCGGATAAGTCACGCAAGTCATCCGGCATTCAGAGATAAAATACAGCAGCGTGTGGACCATTCTTAGCCCAAGGCAGCTCATCTCAGTCATCAGGCATTTTTTAGTCGAATGTATCGCCCACTGTCAGTCCCTTCGGGATCCATCCCTCATTCATCTTAATAAAGGTGAGGTAATCTAGACTTTTTTGACCTAGGCGACTTCTCTTATCAGTGACAATACCTCCTGCTGCACTGAAGGTCCTTTCTGACAGGACACTTGAAGCGGGGCAGGCCAGAAGTTCTATCACAAATTGGGATAGCTCAGGCCACAGGTCAAGCCTGCACACCCAGTAGTCAAGGGGTTCATCGCTCCTCAGAGTGTCGATATCTGCAGTTAAGGCGAGGTAGTCTGCTACCTGTCGATCAAGTCATTCTCTGAGGGTGGACCCCAAAGGGCTGTGGCGATGCATAGGACTTAAAAAGCTCTGCATGTCCTCCATCAACAACATGTCTGTAAAGCGTCCTGTCCTTGCCGGCGTGGTCGTGGTAGGAGGAGGATTACTTTCACCTCTTCCCCTGTTAGATTCCCGTTGTGCTGTGACATCACCCTTATATGCTGTGCAAAGCATACTTTTTAATTTATTTTGGAACTGCTGCATCCTTTCCGACTTCCAGTAATTCGGTAACATTTCAGGCACTTTCTGCTTATACCGGGGGTCTAGTAGCGTGGCCACCCAGTACAGGTCGTTCTCCTTCAGCCTTTTAATACGAGGGTCCCTCAACAGGCACGACAGCATGACCCCATTTGCACAAGGTTGGATGCCGAGCTCCTCATATCCCGTTCCTCGTCCTCACTGATCTCACTGAAGGTCTGTTCTTCCCCCCAGCCACGTACAACACCATGGGTACCAGATAGGTGACAACGAGCACCCTGGGATGCCTGCTGTGGTTGGTCTTACTCCTCCTCAAAGCCACATTCCTCCTCTGACTCCTCTTCCTCAGACTCCTCTACAAGCGTTGCCGCAGGTCCAGCAAGCGATGCTGATAAGGCTGTTTCTGGTGGTGATGATGGTGACAACAACTCTTCCTCTTCCTCTTCACGCTCATCTACGGCCTGATCCAGCACTCTTCGCAGGGCACGCTCCAGGAAGAAAACAAATGGGATGATGTCGCTGATGGTGCCTTCGGTGCGACTGACTAGGTTTGTCACCTCCTCAAAAGGACGCATGAGCCTACAGGCATTACGCATGAGCGTCCAGTAACGTGGCAAAAAAATTCCCAGCTCCGCAGAGGCTGTCCTAGCACCCCGGTCATACAAATACTCATTGACGGCTTTTTCTTGTTTGAGCAGGCGGTCGAACATTAGGAGTGTTGAATTCCAACGTGTCGGGCTGTCGCAACTCAAGCGCCTCACTGGCATGTTGTTTCGGTGCTAAATGTCTGAAAAGTGGCCATGTAGGAACGCCTGAAATGGCCACACACCTTTCTGGCCTGCTTGAGGATGTCCTGTAAGCTTGGGTACTTATGCACAAAGCGTTGTACGATCAGGTTACACACATGTGCCATGCATGGCACATGTGTCAACTTGCCCAAATTCAATGCCGCCAACAAATTGCTTCCGTTGTCACACACCACTTTGCCGATCTCCAGTTGGTGCGGAGTCAGCCACTGATCCACCTGTGTGTTCAGGGCGTACAGGAGTGCTGGTCCGGTGTGACTCTCTGCTTTCAGGCAAGTCAACCCCAAGACGGCGTGACACTGTCGTATCCAGGATGTGGAATAGCCCCTGGGGAGCTGTGGGGGTGCGGTTGATGTGGAGCAAGATGCAGCAGCAGAAGAGGACTCAGCTGAGGAGGTTATGGAAGAGGATGGAGTAGGAGGAGTAGAGGAGGTGGCAGCAGGCCTGCCTGCAAGTCGTGGCGGTGTCACCAACTCGTCTGCAGAGCCACGCATTCCATGCTTGGCAGCCATGAGCAGGTTTACCTGTTCAGACAAGCCAGCTGTCAGACGCCGGGCAAGGGGGTGACTTTGTGAAATTGGCTTCTTACGCTCAAACATGTCCTTGACAGACACCTGACTGTGGGCAGATGAGCAGGAACTGCTCAAGGCGAGAGGCGGAGTGGCGGGTGGTTGAGAGGGGGCAAGGAGGACAGCAGTGGTTGACATGGCTGAAGATGCTAGACCAGGAGGAGGATGGTTGCTTTGAGTTTGTGTGCTGCTTTTACTCATGTGTTGATCCCATAGGCGTTTGTGATGTGAAATCATGTGCCTTCGCAAAGCATTTTTACCTAGGTGGGTGTTGGACTTCCCACGACTCAGTTTCTTTTGGCACAGGTTGCAAATGGCATCGCTGTTATCAGAGGCAGACACACAAAAAAAATACCACACTGCTGAGCTTTGCAATGACGACATTCTGGTGATGGCAACAGCATGCGTTGATTAGCGTGCTGTCTGGCTGACCACGGGTGACGATACATGCTGTCTGACTGTGCCACTAGCTCCTTGCAACAACCTCCCCCTGCTTCCAACTCGTCTCCTCCTCCTCTCTGTCTCCCAATCTGAACTTTCCCCCTGTTATTCTTCTCTTCGAGCGGGCACCCACATGACATCCACCAACACATTGTCATCATCAACCGCTTCACTTGTATCTGACAACTCAGCAAAGGAAGCAGCAGCGGATACAACATCATCATCATCACACCGTACGTCCATCTGTGTAATGCTGCCTGACTGAGACATATCCCTGTTATCTACATCCTCTGGCAATAATGGTTGCGCATCACTCATTTCTTCCAACCGATGTGTAAATAACTCCTCTGACAGATCAAGTGAAGCGGCTGTGGTGCTAGAGTTGGTGGTGGCGGCAGGCGGGCGAGTGGTAACTTGAGAGGTGCCTGAAGCTGAGCTGGAGGAGGATGGTGCGTCAAGGTTCCGAGCGGAAGCTGTAGAAGATTGGGTGTCCTGTGTTAGCCAGTCAACTATGTCCTCAGAACTTTTCGAGTTCAGGGTACGTAGCCTCTGAACACTGGGCATTAGTCTAGGGCAAAAGGGAATCACAGCACCACGAGCACGACGGCCCCTGCGGGGTGGCCTGCCTCTGCCTGTCATTTTATTTAGATTAGTTAAGTTGTACTATGCGTGCAAGGTACTGTGACACCAGATATGAGTTGCGCTGAAGTGACACTATGCACTGCACTGGGCCTTAAACACACAAACACATGTGCAACTGACTGCTATTTATTCAGTCAAAATAGTTTTTTTTCTTTAAATGGAATCGAATGTGACACCAGATATGAATGGCGCTGAAGTGACACTATGTACTGCACTGGGCCTTAAACACACAAACACATGTGCAACTGACTGCTATTTATTCAGTCAAAATTGTTTTTTTTCTTTAAATGGAATCGAATGTGACACCAGATATGAATGGCGCTGGTGACACTATGCACTTGCAGGGCTGTGAGCCTGACACACACGCTGGCAGGCAGGCAACTGCAATTTGATTACACAGGAAAAAAAAAAAAAAAAAAAGCAGACTGATGTTCTAGCCCTAAAAAGGGCTTTTTGGGGTGCTGTCCTTACAGCAGAGATCAGATGAGTCCTTCAGGACTGCAGTGGACACTGAATACACTAGCTGAGCTATCGATTTCCCTATTAAATCAGCAGCAGCTACACTGTCCCTCCTCTCACTAAGAATGCAGCTTCCGAATGAATCTAACATTGATGCTGTCCAGGAGGTGGGAGGGTCTGGGAGGGAGGGTCTGCTGCTGATTGGCTGGAATGTGTCTGCTGACTGTGAGGTACAGGGTCAAAGTTTATTCAATGATGATGTATAGGGGGCAGACTGAACATCGCATATGTTTGCCCGCTGCGGCGAACGCGAACAAGCTATGTTCGCCAGGAACTGCTCGCCGGCGAATAGTTCGGGACATCTCTAACCACAGAACAAAGAAAAGCATTTAAGCATTTAACAGTGGTATGGCCAGTTTAAGGTCCCAAACAAGGCCAACCAAATTTTATAGCTTGTATTGTTTTTTGGGGCTTTTTTTTAACATATTTGCTCATTTTTTTTTTCTTATGATAGATTTCTGGCAACAGGAGAAAGTTTGTCGTCCCTCCATTATCAGTTTCGTCTAGGAATATCCACAGTTTCCTTGATTGTTAAGGATACGTGCCGTGCTTTGTGGGAGCAGTTTCATGCAGAATTTATACCACATCCAAGTAGGCAACAGTGGATCGAAATTTCAGAAAAATGTAGGGAGGTGTGCCAGTTTCCTAATTGTCTTGGGGCAGTGGATGGGAAACATATATGTATTATCAAGCATCAAGCCCCAAGGCACTGGTTCTGAGTACTTTATTACAAAAAATATTTTTTCCATTATATTATCCCCTTAAGGACTCAGCCCTATTTCACCTTAAAGACCCGGCTATTTTTTGCAAATCTGACCAATGTCACTTTAAGTGGTGATAACTTTAAAACGCTTTGACTTAGCCAGGCCATTCTGAGATTGTTTTTCGTCACATATTGTACTTCATGACACTGGTAAAATAAAGTAAAAAAAAATCATTTTATTTCTAAAAAAAAAACAAATTTACAAAAAAAAAAAATTTATTGCAAATTTCCAAGTTTCTATTTCTCTACTTCTATAATACATAGTAATACCTCTAAAAATAGTTATTACTTCACATTCCCCTTTGTCTACTTCATGTTTGGATCATTTTGGGAATGATATTTTATTTTTTGGGGATGTTACAAGGCTTAGTTTAGAAGCAAATCTTGAAATTTTGCATACATTTTCAAAAACCCAATTTTTAGGGACCAGTTCAGGTCTGAAGTTACTTTGCGAGGCTTACATAATAGAAACCACCCAAAAATTACCACATTCTATAAACTACACCCCTCAAGGTATTCAAAACTGATTTTACAAACTTTGTTAACCCTTTAGGTGTTCCACAAGAATTAATGGAAAATAGAGATACAATTTCAAAATTTCACTTTTTTGGCAGATTTTCCAATAATACATTTTTTTTTCCAGTTACAAAGCAAGGGTTAACAGCCAAAACAAACTCAATATTTATGGCCCAGATTCTGTCGTTTACAGAAACACCCCATATGTGGTCGTAAACCGCTGTACGGGCACACGACAGGGCGCAGAATGAAAGGAATGCCATACGGTTTTTGGAAGGCAGGATTTCTGGACAGTTTTTTTTAAACCATGTCCCATTTGAATCCCCCTGATGCACCCCTAGAGTATAAACTCCATAAAAGTGACCCCATCTAAGAAACTGCACCCCTCAAGGTATTCAAAACAGATTTTAAAAAACGTCATTAACCCTTTAGGTGTTCCACAAGAGTTATTGGCAAATGGAGATGAAATTTCAGAATTTAAGTTTTTGGGCAAATTTTCTATTTTAACCCATTTTTCCCGATAACAAAGCAAGGGTTAACAGCCAAACAAAACTCAATATTTATGGCCCTAATTCTGTAGTTTACAGAAACACCCCATATGTGGTCGTAAACCGCTGTACGGGCACACGGCAGGGCGCAGAAGGAAAGGAATGCCATACGGTTTCTGGAAGGCAGATTTTGCTGGACTGGTTTTTTTGACACCATGTCCCATTTGAAGCCCCCCTGATGCACTCCTAGAGTAGAAACTCAAAAAAAGTGGCCCCATTTTAGAAACTACGGGATAGGGTGGCAGTATTGTTGGTATTAGTTTAGGGTACATATGATTTTTGGTTGCTCTATATTACACTTTTTGTGAGGCAAAAGATAACAAGAAATAGCTGTTTTGGCACTGTTTTTATTTTTTGTTATTTACAACATTCATCTGACAGGTTAGATCATGTGATATTTTTATAGACCAGGTTGTCACGGATGCGGCGACACCTAATATGTATACTTTTTTTAATTTATGTAAGTTTTACACAATGATTTCTTTTTTGAAGCCCAAAAAATCATGTTTTAGTGTTTCCATAGTCTGAGAGCCATAATTTTTTCAGTTTTTGGACGATTACCTTGGGTAGGGTATGATTGTTGCGGGATGAGATGACGGTTTTATTGGCACTATTTTGGGGTGTGTGTGACTTTTTTATTGCTTGCTATTACACTTTTTGTGATGTAAGGTGACAAAAAATGGTTTTTTTAGCACAGTTTTTATTTAAAAAAATTTACGGTGTTCATCTGAGGGATAAAATCATGTGATATTTTTATATAGCCGGTCGATACGGACGCGGCAATACCTAATATATATACCTTTTTTTTTATTTATGTAAGTTTAAGGCCTCCTGCACACGAACGTTTTTTTACACGGTCCGCAAAAACGGGGTCCGTGGGTCCGTGATCCGTGACCGTTTTTTCGTCCGTGGGTCTTCCTTGATTTTTGGAGGATCCACGGACATGAAAAAAAAGTCGTTTTGGTGTCCGCCTGGCCGTGCGGAGCCAAACGGATCCGTCCTGAATTACAATGCAAGTCAATAGGGACGGATCCGTTTGAAGTTGACACAATATGGTGCCATTTCAAACGGATCCGTCCCCATTGACTTTCAATGTAAAGTCTGGAGTTCTTTTATACCATCGGATTGGAGTTTTCTCCAATCCGATGGTATATTTTAACTTGAAGCGTCCCCATCACCATGGGAACGCCTCTATGTTAGAATATACTGTCGGATATGAGCTACATCGTGAAAATCAGATCCGACAGTATATTCTAACACAGAGGCGTTCCCATGGTGATGGGGACGCTTCAGGTTAGAATATACTGAAAAACTGTGTACATGACTGCCCCCTGCTGCCTGGCAGGTGCTGCCAGGCAGCAGGGGGCAGACCCCCCCCCCGTTTTTAACTCATTGGTGGCCAGTGCGGCCGCCCCCCCTCCCTCCCCTGTAGTTAACTCATTGGTGGCCAGTGCGGCCGCCCCCCCTCCCTCCCCTGTAGTTAACTCATTGGTGGCCAGTGCGGCCGCCCCCCCCCTCCCTCCCCTGTGCGGCCGCCCCCCCCCTCCCTCCCCTGTAGTAAACTCGTTGGTGTCCAGTGGGCCCCCCCTCCCTCCCCTGTAGTTAACTCGTTGGTGGCCAGTGGGCCCCCCCCTCCGTCCGCTATAGATAACTCATTGGTGTCCAGTGGGCCCCCCCTCCGTCCGCTATAGATAACTCATTGGTGTCCAGTGGGCCCCCCCTCCCTCCGCTGTAGATAACTCGTTGGTGGCCAGTGGGCCCTCTCCCCTCCCTCCCCCTCCTAATTAAAATCGCCCCCCTATCATTGGTGGCAGTGGTGAGTACCGATCGGAGTCCCAGTGTAATCGCTGGGGCTCCGATCGGTAACCATGGCAACCGGGACCCTACTGCAGTCCCGGTTGCCATGGTAGCTTAGCAATTTGTAGAAGCTTCATACTTACCTGAAGAGCTGCGATGTCTGTGACCGGCCGGGAGCTCCTCCTACTGGTAAGTGAAAGGTCTGTGCGGCGCATTGCTTATAGCACAGACCTGTCACTTACCAGTAGGAGGAGCTCCCGGCCGGTCACAGACATCGCTGCTCTTCAGGTAAGTATGAAGCTTCTACAAATTGCTAAGCTACCATGGCAACCGGGACTGCAGTAGCGTCCCGGTTGCCATGGTTACCCATCGGAGCCCCAGCGATTACACTGGGACTCCGATCGGTACTCACCACTGCCACCAATGATAGGGGGGCGATTTTAATTAGGAGGGGGTGGGAGGGGAGAGGGCCCACTGGCCACCAATGAGTTATCTATAGCGGACGGAGGGGGGGCCCACTGGACACCAATTAGTTAACTACAGGGGAGGGAGGGGGGGCTGGCTACCAAGAAGTTAACTACAGGGGAGGGAGGGGGGGGGGGGCGGCCGCACTGGCCACAAATGAGTTAAAAACAGGGGGGGGGGGGTCTGCCCCCTGCTGCCTGGCAGCAACTGCCAGGCAGCAGGGGGCAGTCATGTACACAGTTTTTCAGTATATTCTAACCTGAAGCGTCCCCATCACCATGGGAACGCCTCTGTGTTAGAATATACTGTCGGATCTGAGTTTTCACGAAGTGAAAACTCACCTCTGAAAAAGCTTTTACGCAGACGGATCTTCGGATCCGTCTGTATGAAAGCAACCTACGGCCACGGATCACGGACACGGATGCCAATCTTGTGTGCATCCGTGTTCTTTCACGGACCCATTGACTTGAATGGGTCCGTGAACCGTTGTCCGTCAAAAAAATAGGACAGGTCATATTTTTTTGACGGACAGGATACACGGATCACGGCCTCGGCTGCAAAACGGTGCATTTTCCGATTTTTCCACGGACCCATTGAAAGTCAATGGGTCCGCGAAAAAAAACGGAAAACGGCACAACGGCCACGGGTGCACACAACGGTCGTGTGCAGGAGGCCTTACACAAAGATTTCATTTTTGAAGCCAAAAAAATCATGTTTTAGTGTCTCCATATTCTGAGAGCCATAGTTTTTTCCAGTTTTTAGGCGATTATCTGAGGTAGGGTCTCATTTTTTGCGGAATGAGATGACGGTTTGATTGGCACTATGTTGGGGTGCATATGACTTTTTGATCGCTTGTTATTACACTTTTTGTGATGTAGGGTGACAAAAAAATTGTTTATTTAGTACAGTTTTTTTTTTTTACAGTGTTCATCTAAGGGGTTAGGTCATGTGATATTTTTATAGAGCCGGTCGATATGAACGCGGCGATACCAAATATGTATACTTTTTTTTATTAATGGAAGTTTTACACAATAAAAGCTTTTTTAAAACAAAAAATAATATGTTTTAGTGTCTCCATATTCTGAGCCATAGTTTTTTTTATTTTTTGGGCAATTGTCTCAGGTAGGGGCTAATTTTTTGCAGGATGAGGTGACGGTAAGATTTATACTATTTTGGTGGGCAAACGCCTTTTTGATCGCTTGCTGTTGTACTTTTTGTGATGTAAGGTGACAAAAAAAATGGTTTATTGAGCACAGTTTTTATTTATTACGGTGTTCATCTGAGGGATTAGGTCATGTGATATGTTTATAGAGCTGGTCAATACGGACGCGGCGATACCTAATATGTATACTTTTTTTTTTCCCCTATTTTTTCCCTTTTTTTTTTTACTTTATTTGGGGAAAATGACATTTTTGTTTATTTTTACTTGAAACTTTTAATTTCTTTTGTGGAAAACTTTTATTTTTTAAACTTTTTTTTTCACTTTATTTTTTGTCCCACTTTGGGACTTGAACTTTTGGTGGTCTAATCCTTTACAATGCATTCCAATACTTCTGTATTGGAATGCATTGGCTGTATGAGTAATACTGTGTGTATTACTCATACAGCTTCCGGCCTATGAACACAGGCTTGTCACCAGAAGGCAGCGTGATGCCTTCCTTAGACATCGCGCTGACTTCCAGGCCGTCGGGTCCCTCCTACAGCCGCATGGGGACCCGATGGCACCGCCACACGCCGCCGCAAACCGCAATAGTACTTAGGGACTGCAGGTAGTATAAATACATAGGGGATGCTAGGAGTTGCAGTACCTAGGACTACTACTCCTAGCATCCCCTATGTACTTATACTACCTGCAGTCCCTATGTACTATTGCATAGGGACTGCAGGTAGTATAAGTACATAGGGGATGCTAGGAGTTGCAGTACCTTGGACTACTACCCCTAGCTTCACCTATGTACTTATACTACTAGCTTTCCATATGCAATAGTACATAGGGTCTGCAGGTAGTATAAGTACATAGGGGATGCTAGGAGCAGTAGTCCTAGGTACTGTAACGCCTACATCCCCTATGTACTTATGCTAACTGCAATTTCCGGAACACTCTGCATTAATACAGCTCAATGGAAATTAAGTGCGGTATTGTTCCGGAATTTTGGCCAGAAAAAATACCGCAGCAAGCTGCAGTATTTTGTCAGGTCAGATACCATACAAGGGACTGAACGGAATACATCCTGAAGCATACTGAACAGATTGCTTTCCATTCAGAATGTATTTGGACAAAACAGATGTTTGTTTTTTTTCGGTATTGAAACCCTTTGCCAGATTTCAATACCGGAAAAGAATAACTCTAGTGTGAAAGTACCCTTAGCTTGGACCATATCTATAATTAGCCAATTGAGAGTATTACTGGATATACTTACAGCCCTGGCACCACCAATACTAGTTTCTTTCTCTTCTTATATACATACAGAGCTAAAAAAAACTATTTAGTTACTCTGCCTTTTCCATATCTCCAGTGACCATTATTTAGGGTACCTACCTGCTCTGACCTTGGGTTTTTAGCATTTAAAGAATGTTTTGGGATTGGTTATGATTAGGGATGAGCGAACTCGAACTGTATAGTTCGGGTTCGTACCGAATTTTGGGGTGTCCGTGACACGGACCCGAACCCGGACATTTTCGTAAAAGTCCGGGTTCGGGTTCGGTGTTCGTCGCTTTCTTCGCGCTTTTGTGACGCTTTCTTGGCGCTTTTTGAAAGGCTGCAAAGCAGCCAATCAACAAGCGTCATACTACTTGCCCCAAGAGGCCATCACAGCCATGCCTACTATTGGCATGGCTGTGATTGGCCAGAGCACCATGTGACCCAGCCTCTATTTAAGCTGGAGTCACATAGCGCCGCCCGTCACTCTGCTCTGATTAGCGTAGGGAGAGGTTGCGGCTGCGACAGTAGGGCGAGATTAGGCAGATTAACTCCTCCAAAGGACTTGATTAACTGATCGATCTGCAGCTGTGGATCATTGAGCTGCTGATCCTCAATTGCTCACTGTTTTTAGGCTGCCCAGACCGTTTGTCAGTCACATTTTTCTGGGGTGATCGGCGGCCATCTTGTGTCTTGTGGTGCGCCAGCACAAGCTGCGACCAAGTGCATTTAACCCTCAATGGTGTGGTTGTTTTTTGGCTAAAGCCTACATCAGGGTGAAGCTGTCACACCAAGTGCATTTAACCAGCAATAGTCTGTTCATTTTTTGGCCATATACAAAATCAGGGGCAAGCTGCGCCTGTCACCAAGTGCATTTAACCCTCAATGGTGTGGTTGTTTTTTGGCTAAAGCCTACATCAGGGTGAAGCTGTCACACCAAGTGCATTTAACCAGCAATAGTCTGTTCATTTTTTGGCCATATACTAAATCAGGGGCAAGCTGCGCCTGTCACCAAGTGCATTTAACCCTCAATGGTGTGGTTGTTTTTTGGCTAAAGCCTACATCAGGGTGAAGCTGTCACACCAAGTGCATTTAACCAGCAATAGTCTGTTTATTTTTTGGCCATATCCCAGTCTAATTCTGTCACTAAATCCATACCGGTCACCCAGCGCCTAAATACTAGGCCTCAAATTTATATCCAGCTAAATCTGTCCCTAGTGCTGTAGCTGGGCGAGTTATTTAGTGTCCGTTCAAGCACATTTCTTGTTCTGGGTTGAAATACAATTCCCAATTTAGCAATTTCATAATTTAGTGGTTTCTGCTATATCAGAGCTATTTGAAATCTATCCCTAAAAGGGTATATAATATTCAAGGTGCACATTGGGTCATTCAGAATAACTTCACACACACCCGCTACTGTGTATTTCCAAGTCTAATTCTGGCACTAAACCCATACCTGTCACCCAGCGCCTAAATACTAGGCCTCAAATTTATATCCCGCTAAATCTGTCCTTAGTGCTGTAGCTGGGCGAGTTATTTAGTGTCCGTTCAAGCACATTTCTTGTTCTGGGTTGAAATACAATTCCCAATTTAGCAATTTCATAATTTAGTGGTTTCTGCTATATCAGAGCTATTTGAAATCTATCCCTAAAAGGGTATATAATATTCAAGGTGCACATTGGGTCATTCAGAATAACTTCACACACACCCGCTACTGTGTATTTCCAAGTCTAATTCTGGCACTAAACCCATACCTGTCACCCAGCGCCTAAATACTAGGCCTCAAATTTATATCCCGCTAAATCTGTCCTTAGTGCTGTAGCTGGGCGAGTTATTTAGTATCCCTTCAAGCACATTTCTTGTTCTGGGTTGAAATACAATTCCCAATTTAGCAATTTCATAATTTAGTGGTTTCTGCTATATCAGAGCTATTTGAAATCTATCCCTAAAAGGGTATATAATATTCAAGGTGCACATTGGGTCATTCAGAATAACTTCACACACACCCGCTACTGTGTATTTCCAAGTCTAATTCTGGCACTAAACCCATACCTGTCACCCAGCGCCTAAATACTAGGCCTCAAATTTATATCCCGCTAAATCTGTCCCTAGTGCTGTAGCTGGGCGAGTTATTTAGTGTCCGTTCAAGCACATTTCTTGTTCTGGGTTGAAATACAATTCCCAATTTAGCAATTTCATAATTTAGTGGTTTCTGCTATATCAGAGCTATTTGAAATCTATCCCTAAAAGGGTATATAATATTCAAGGTGCACATTGGGTCATTCAGAATAACTTCACACACACCCGCTACTGTGTATTTCCAAGTCTAATTCTGGCACTAAACCCATACCTGTCACCCAGCGCCTAAATACTAGGCCTCAAATTTATATCCCGCTAAATCTGTCCTTAGTGCTGTAGCTGGGCGAGTTATTTAGTGTCCGTTCAAGCACATTTCTTGTTCTGGGTTGAAATACAATTCCCAATTTAGCAATTTCATAATTTAGTGGTTTCTGCTATATCAGAGCTATTTGAAATCTATCCCTAAAAGGGTATATAATATTCAAGGTGCACATTGGGTCATTCAGAATAACTTCACACACACCCGCTACTGTGTATTTCCAAGTCTAATTCTGGCACTAAACCCATACCTGTCACCCAGCGCCTAAATACTAGGCCTCAAATTTATATCCCGCTAAATCTGTCCTTAGTGCTGTAGCTGGGCGAGTTATTTAGTGTCCGTTCAAGCACATTTCTTGTTCTGGGTTGAAATACAATTCCCAATTTAGCAATTTCATAATTTAGTGGTTTCTGCTATATCAGAGCTATTTGAAATCTATCCCTAAAAGGGTATATAATATTCAAGGTGCACATTGGGTCATTCAGAATAACTTCACACACACCCGCTACTGTGTATTTCCAAGTCTAATTCTGGCACTAAACCCATACCTGTCACCCAGCGCCTAAATACTAGGCCTCAAATTTATATCCCGCTAAATCTGTCCCTAGTGCTGTAGCTGGGCGAGTTATTTAGTGTCCGTTCAAGCACATTTCTTGTTCTGGGTTGAAATACAATTCCCAATTTAGCAATTTCATAATTTAGTGGTTTCTGCTATATCAGAGCTATTTGAAATCTATCCCTAAAAGGGTATATAATATTCAAGGTGCACATAGGGTCATTCAGAATAACTTCACACACCCGCTACTGTGCATTTCCAAATCTAATTCTGTCACTAAACCCATACCTGTCACCCAGCGCCTAAATACTAGGCCTCAAATTTATATCCCGCTAAATCTCTCGTTACCGCTGTCCTGTTGTGGCTGGGAAAGTTATTTAGTGTCCGTCAAAGCACATTTTTTGTTCTGGGTTGAAATACAATTCCCAATTTAGCAATTTCATAATTTAGTCGTTTCTGCTATATCAGAGCTATTTGAAATCTATCCCTAAAAGGGTAGATCATATTGAAGGTGCACATAGGGTCATTCAGAATAACTTCACACACACGCTTCTGTGCATTTCCAAGTCTAATTCTGTCACTAAATCCATACCGGTCACCCAGCGCCTAAATACTAGGCCTCAAATTTATATCCCGCTGAATTTGAATACAATACATTGGGCCAAATAATATATTTGTTGTTGTGGTGAACCATAACAATGAGAAAAACATCTAGTAAGGGACGCGGACGTGGACATGGTCGTGGTGGTGTTAGTGGACCCTCTGGTGCTGGGAGAGGACGTGGCCGTTCTGCCACATCCACACGTCCTAGTGTACCAACTACCTCAGGTCCCAGTAGCCGCCAGAATTTACAGCGATATATGGTGGGGCCCAATGCCGTTCTAAGGATGGTAAGGCCTGAGCAGGTACAGGCATTAGTCAATTGGGTGGCCGACAGTGGATCCAGCACGTTCACATTATCTCCCACCCAGTCTTCTGCAGAAAGCGCACAGATGGCGCCTGAAAACCAACCCCATCAGTCTGTCACATCACCCCCATGCATACCAGGGAAACTGTCTCAGCCTCAAGTTATGCAGCAGTCTCTTATGCTGTTTGAAGACTCCGCTGGCAGGGTTTCCCAAGGGCATCCACCTAGCCCTTCCCCAGCGGTGAAAGACATAGAATGCACTGACGCACAACCACTTATGTTTCCTGATGATGAGGACATGGGAATACCACCTCAGCATGTCTCTGATGATGACGAAACACAGGTGCCAACTGCTGCGTCTTTCTGCAGTGTGCAGACTGAACAGGAGGTCAGGGATCAAGACTGGGTGGAAGACGATGCAGGGGACGATGAGGTCCTAGACCCCACATGGAATGAAGGTCGTGCCACTGACTTTCACAGTTCGGAGGAAGAGGCAGTGGTGAGACCGAGCCAACAGCGTAGCAAAAGAGGGAGCAGTGGGCAAAAGCAGAACACCCGCCGCCAAGAGACTCCGCCTGCTACTGACCGCCGCCATCTGGGACCGAGCACCCCAAAGGCAGCTTCAAGGAGTTCCCTGGCATGGCACTTCTTCAAACAATGTGCTGACGACAAGACCCGAGTGGTTTGCACGCTGTGCCATCAGAGCCTGAAGCGAGGCATTAACGTTCTGAACCTGAGCACAACCTGCATGACCAGGCACCTGCATGCAAAGCATGAACTGCAGTGGAGTAAACACCTTAAAACCAAGGAAGTCACTCAGGCTCCCCCTGCTACCTCTTCTGCTGCTGCCGCCTCGGCCTATTCTGCTGCTGCCGCCTCGGCCTCTTCCTCCGCCTCTGGAGGAACGTTGGCACCTGCCGCCCAGCAAACAGGGGATGTACCACCAACACCACCACCACCACCTCCGTCACCAAGCGTCTCAACCATGTCACACGCCAGCGTTCAGCTCTCCATCTCACAAACATTTGATAGAAAGCGTAAATTCCCACCTAGCCACCCTCGATCCCTGGCCCTGAATGCCAGCATTTCTAAACTACTGGCCTATGAAATGCTGTCATTTAGGCTGGTGGACACAGACAGCTTCAAACAGCTCATGTCGCTTGCTGTCCCACAGTATGTTGTTCCCAGCCGGCACTACTTCTCCAAGAGAGCCGTGCCTTCCCTGCACAACCAAGTATCCGATAAAATCAAGTGTGCACTGCGCAACGCCATCTGTGGCAAGGTCCACCTAACCACAGATACGTGGACCAGTAAGCACGGCCAGGGACGCTATATCTCCCTAACTGCACACTGGGTAAATGTAGTGGCAGCTGGGCCCCAGGCGGAGAGCTGTTTGGCGCACGTCCTTCCGCCGCCAAGGATCGCAGGGCAACATTCTTTGCCTCCTGTTGCCACCTCCTCCTTCTCGGCTTCCTCCTCCTCTTCTTCCACCTGCTCATCCAGTCAGCCACACACCTTCACCACCAACTTCAGCACAGCCCGGGGTAAACGTCAGCAGGCCATTCTGAAACTCATATGTTTGGGGGACAGGCCCCACACCGCACAGGAGTTGTGGCGGGGTATAGAACAACAGACCGACGAGTGGTTGCTGCCGGTGAGCCTCAAGCCCGGCCTGGTGGTGTGTGATAATGGGCGAAATCTCGTTGCAGCTCTGGGACTAGCCAATTTGACGCACATCCCTTGCTTGGCGCATGTGCTGAATTTGGTGGTGCAGAAGTTCATTCACAACTACCCCGACATGTCAGAGCTGCTGCATAAAGTGCGGGCCGTCTGTTCGCGCTTCCGGCGTTCACATCCTGCTGCTGCTCGCCTGTCTGCGCTACAGCGTAACTTCGGCCTTCCCGCTCACCGCCTCATATGCGACGTGCCCACCAGGTGGAACTCCACCTTGCACATGCTGGACAGACTGTGCGAGCAGCAGCAGGCCATAGTGGAGTTTCAGCTGCAGCACGCACGGGTCAGTCGCACTACAGAACAGCACCACTTCACCACCAATGACTGGGCCTCCATGCGAGACCTGTGTGCCCTGTTGCGCTGTTTCGAGTACTCCACCAACATGGCCAGTGGCGATGACACCGTTATCAGCGTTACAATACCACTTCTATGTCTCCTTGAGAAAACACTTAGGGCGATGATGGAAGAGGAGGTGGCCCAGGAGGAGGAGGAGGAGGAGGAGGAAGAGGGGTCATTTTTAGCACTTTCAGGCCAGTCTCTTCGAAGTGACTCAGAGGGAGGTTTTTGGCAACAGCAGAGGCCAGGTACAAATGTGGCCAGCCAGGGCCCACTACTGGAGGACGAGGAGGACGAGGATGAGGAGGAGGTGGAGGAGGATGAGGATGAAGCATGGTCACAGCGGGGTGGCACCCAACGCAGCTCGGGTCCATCACTGGTGCGTGGCTGGGGGGAAAGGCAGGACGATGACGATACGCCTCCCACAGAGGACAGCTTGTCCTTATCCCTGGGCAGCCTGGCACACATGAGCGACTACATGCTGCAGTGCCTGCGCAACGACAGCAGAGTTGCCCACATTTTAACCTGTGCGGACTACTGGGTTGCCACCCTGCTGGATCCACGCTACAAAGACAATGTGCCCACCTTACTTCCTGCACTGGAGCGTGATAGGAAGATGCGCGAGTACAAGCGCACGTTGGTAGACGCGCTACTGAGAGCATTCCCAAATGTCACAGGGGAACAAGTGGAAGCCCAAGGCCAAGGCAGAGGAGGAGCAAGAGGTCGCCAAGGCAGCTGTGTCACGGCCAGCTCCTCTGAGGGCAGGGTTAGCATGGCAGAGATGTGGAAAACTTTTGTCAACACGCCACAGCTAACTGCACCACCACCTGATACGCAACGTGTTAGCAGGAGGCAACATTTCACTAACATGGTGGAACAGTACGTGTGCACACCCCTCCACGTACTGACTGATGGTTCGGCCCCATTCAACTTCTGGGTCTCTAAATTGTCCACGTGGCCAGAGCTAGCCTTTTATGCCTTGGAGGTGCTGGCCTGCCCGGCAGCCAGCGTTTTGTCTGAACGTGTATTCAGCACGGCAGGGGGCGTCATTACAGACAAACGCAGCCGCCTGTCTACAGCCAATGTGGACAAGCTGACGTTCATAAAAATGAACCAGGCATGGATCCCACAGGACCTGTCCGTCCCTTGTCCAGATTAGACATTAACTACCTCCCCATAACCATATATTATTGGACTCCAGGGCACTTCCTCATTCAATCCTATTTTTATTTTCATTTTACCATTATATTGCGAGGCTACCCAAAGTTGAATGAACCTCTCCTCTGCCTGTGTGCTAGGCCTAAATATATGCCAATGGACTGTTGCAGTGGTGGCTGACATGAAGCCTGATTCTCTGCTATGACATGCAGACTAATTCTCTGCTGACATGAAGCCAGATTGTCTGTTACGGGACCTCTCTCCTCTGCCTGGGTGCTGGGCCTAAATTTATGACAATGGACTGTTGCAGTGGTGGCTGACGTGAAGCCTGATTCTCTGCTATGACATGCAGACTGATTCTCTGCTGACATGAAGCCAGATTGTCTGTTACGGGACCTCTCTGCTCTGCCTGTGTGCTAGGCCTAAATATATGCCAATGGACTGTTGCAGTGGTGGGTGACGTGAAGCCTCATTCTCTGCTATGACATGCAGACTGATTCTCTGCTGACATGAAGCCAGATTGTCTGTTACGGGACCTCTCTCCTCTGCCTGTGTGTGTGCTGGGCCTAAATATATGCCAATGGACTGTTGCAGTGGTGGGTGACGTGAAGCCTCATTCTCTGCTATGACATGCAGACTGATTCTCTGCTGACATGAAGACAGATTCTCTGTTACGGGACCTCTCTCCTCTGCCTGTGTGTGTGCTGGGCCTAAATATATGCCAATGGACTCTTACAGTGGTGGCTGACGTGAAGCCTGATTCTCTGCTATGATATGAAGAGTAAGACTGATTCTCTGCTGACATGAAGCCAGATTGTCTGTTACGGGACCTCCCTCCTCTGCCTGGGTGCTGGGCCTAAATATATGCCAATGGACTGTTGCAGTGGTGGCTGACGTGAAGCCTCATTCTCTGCTATGACATGCAGACTGATTCTCTGCTGACATGAAGCCAGATTGTCTGTTACGGGACCTCTCTCCTCTGCCTGGGTGCTGGGTAGTGTTGAGCGCGAATATTCGAAAAGCAAATTTTTTTCGCGAATATCGCAACTTCGCGATTTCGCGAATATTTCGAATATAGTGCTATATATTCGTAAAAACGAATATTCGTTTTTTGTTTTTTCCCCCCCCCCCACAAAATTACAGTACACATATAATTGATTGTTTCCCAAAGGTCCAACAGCTCAGATCTTACTCACATTGCCTAGAAAGTGATTGAGGCGCGAATCTTCGTAAGGCGATTTTATTAGCGCACATGCGAATATCGGCACGTCCCAGAACAGAGGCAAAGGGCTTTGCATTCATACATTAGTGAATTGAGTTGCGAATCTTCGTAAGGCGATTTTATTAGCGCACATGCGAATATCTACACTTGTCCCAGAACAGAGGCAAAGGGCTTTGCATTCATACATTAGTGATTGAATTGAGCTGCGAATCTTCGTAAGGCGATTTTATTAACGCAAATGCAAATATCTACACTTGTCCCCAGAACAGAGAGGCAAAGGCCTGTGCATTCATATAGTATAGCACCATATTCGCGAATACGTAGAACTTCGTAAAATTCGATTTACGAATATTCGTATTTTTTATTTTACTTTCCACCTTACAGATTACATTGATCTGTACTCTGTCAACTACTGTCATCACCCCCCACTGTATCTCGATTGATTCCCAAAAGTCTCACATTCCCTATAAAGTGATTGAGGTGCGAATCTTCGTAAGGCGATTTTATTAGCGCACATGCGAATATCTACACTTGTCCCAGAACAGAGGCAAAGGGCATTGCATTCATACATTAGTGATTGAATTGAGTTGCGAATCTTCGTAAGGCGATTTCATTAGCGCACATGTGAATTTTGCATAGCATATGTATTATGCGATGCGAAAATTCGAATTATCGCATATGCGAAATAATAACGAATTTGAATAATCGCGAATATTTTACGAATATTCTTTCGAATATTCACAAAATTTCGCGAATTCGAATATGGGACATGCCGCTCAACACTAGTGCTGGGCCTAAATTTATGACAATGGACTGTTGCAGTGGTGGGTGACGTGAAGCCTGATTCTCTGCTATGACATGCAGACTGATTCTCTGCTGACATGAAGCCAGATTGTCTGTTACGGGACCTCTCTCCTCTGCCTGGGTGCTGGGCCTAAATATATGCCAATGGACTGTTGCAGTGGTGGCTGACGTGAAGCCTCATTCTCTGCTATGACATGCAGACTAATTCTCTGCTGACATGAAGACAGATTCTCTGTTACGGGACCTCTCTCCTCTGCCTGGGTGCCGGGGCCTAAATATCTGAGAATGGACTGTTCCAGTGGTGGGTGACGGGAAGCCAGATTCTCTGCTATGGAACCTCTCTCCAATTGATTTTGGTTAATTTTTATTTATTTAATTTTTATTTTAATTCATTTCCCTATCCACATTTGTTTGCAGGGGATTTACCTACATGTTGCTGCCTTTTGCAGCCCTCTAGCTCTTTCCTGGGCTGTTTTACAGCCTTTTTAGTGCCGAAAAGTTCGGGTCCCCATTGACTTCAATGGGGTTCGGGTTCGGGACGAAGTTCGGATCGGGTTCGGATCCCGAACCCGAACATTTCCGGGATGTTCGGCCGAACTTCTCGAACCCGAACATCCAGGTGTTCGCTCAACTCTAGTTATGATCTCTTTGGCACCATTTTTTTTTTGCAGTATTTATCTCTTTTTCACAGGTTTTATGAAGCTGATCCCTCAGATTTGTATTTTTTAACAGCCCTTTTTGTCTTTATTACCCTTTTTACAGTAGCTGTTAGTCATGTGGGGTTTAAATTTTGCAGTATAATTACCCAATGTAGATTTAAAGAGTCACTGTACTTTCTCACTATTTCATTTAACAGAGAATGGTGTAACAAGAAGATTTCTAAATTATTTCATTTAAAAAATCTGCCTGCATCCACCTGAAAAAAAATCTGTAAAATCATGGCCACTAGGAGTCTCACTTCCACCTAAATTGTAGTCCACTGCCTGTTGTCAGGCAAGATGTGTCCCTGATTAACAGAGACTCAGAAGACTATCACAGAAAATGGGGGGGTGTCAGAGCTAGATGAGATTGTAAGCCTATGTGTCTATAAGTTTGATTTATCCCTCCTTATCTGTCCTGTGATCTCTTGAGCTACAAACATACATAGTGGGAAGGAAGAGAAAGGATGTCATAGCAGTATATTGCAGGCTGAAGGGATACAACCTCTACTTCTGAGTGAAATGCATCTAGCTGTGCAGCTGAAACAGAATAATATGGCAAAAAAAAAAAATTAGGGAAGCCCAAACATAACTGTTCCTTCACAGTTATGATTGTACAAAGAAGCAGAGCCATTATGCAAACTTTGTTTCAAAAACATAGGTACGCTTTAAAGCTCTTCCATTTATCCTCTGTACTATTATCTGACAATATATCAGGGGGAGAAAAACAGAACTGGATCGCACATCCACAATGCTATGCTTTGATCTAATTAAACTCGCTTCTCAGCGTCATATTAAAGTGTGGCATTGTCAGACAGCTGGGTTGCTGTTTGACTCCTGGGTCCTGCCGCCTACTAGGGTAGTGCCGCTTTGTCACTGCATTGTGCTGCGCCTTTTGTTAGAGTTGGTCCCACTCAAAGAGGCGACCTTGGCGTGGTGAGTGGGCTTATGCCTTTTGGTCAAAATGTACACTAATGCCTCTTGTACAGCATGTAGTATGGGGGGCTGTACACTTTAATATGACGCTAAGAAGCGAGTTTAATTAGATCAAAGCATAGCATTGTGAATGTGCGATCCAGTTCTGTTTTTCTCCCCCTGATATATGCTATTATCTGACAATAGCTGCTCCCAGTCTATGCCCTGAAGAGCTGCCCTCAAATCAGGGAAGTTGGCCTTTTTAAAATTGTGTTTTTGTTCATCAAGGTAGAGTTTGCTTTTTATCATTCAGGGGGAATATAATTATATTGTGGTGACTATTACCAAGTTGTATTCTTTATTTTTTATATTATCTATATTGATTCCAGTTTATGTGGCTGATTGTGGCGTTTGGAGCATCAAATACAATCTTTTGATTTTCCCCACCAATTAAATTGAACTGAGTTTCTATAGAGACAAAAGCAATGTTGTTTCTGCAGGATGTCCTGCGCATATCGCTGAGTTGTTAGTGTCCTTTTTATCACTTCTAGGGGTGACCGAGTTCCTCAGATCATCACACAAGCAGTTTGGGCAGTGTGTCTCTCCACAGAAAAAGCACGATTGAAGTAGCCACCACAAGGTGTCCATACTGAAAACGACCATTGTCTGATGCCAAATGGAATCTGGATTTTCCCCTAAAGATGATAAGGTTCCAATGTATAGCAGTCCAGGTTTCTTGGTCCCAACACCACTGTAAACAAGGGCGATGGTGGCTAGCTGTCAATTTATTGGGTGGTGTCACATCAATATTCCTTCTGCTATGCACTTGAAAATGATCCAGGGAGAGACAGGGGTGGGTAATGAAGGTGCCATCTGTGTCTGGATGGTGGACAACAAAACTGTGGGAGCTGCTTTGTGCTTAACGACAGATCAAATGATCTTCTCTACTGGTGGTCTGTTTGTGCCGCCCGGAGCCTGTTCGTCATGTGTGCATGCCCTCATATAACCACTGTTCCCAACACCTCCTAACGTTTTCACTACATGACCCTGTCAAACAAAGTGGAGAGGGTATGGCTGTTGCATAGAGAGCTGAGCCTCTAGGTGTAATCGCAATGCCCCTATTGCTCCTAGAGGCTAATTTGTATATATGTAATAGTACGTTATGGCGGCAAGTGCGTTCCCGCATTTTGACGTACTATTACGTCATGGTGATTAGGCGGGCACTGGAGCGGTGCGCGCCCGATCACTGTAAGGGTCTGGCAGTCCCTGATGGCCGGGCCCCTGCTGTATTCGCCTGCATTTCTGTACAAGCGGCGGATTAACCCCTTCTATGCCACGATCAGCGCTGATCGCGACATAGAAGGGATTTGAGGGGGTGAGGGAGTCCATCGAATCCCAACGCAGCTGTGGCGGGGACCTGATGGGTGAGAAGGCAGCCCGGTGCCGTGCAGAGGCTTCCCAATTCCCTGCACGGCATCAGGAACTGCCTTCTACGGGTGCCCAGGAGATACAGCCTCAGGCTTGGTCTCCTAGGCAACCTGTTAGTGTATTACTCAGTGTAATACACTAAAAAGCAAAGCATTACAATACAGATGTATTGTATTAAATTGCAGAGGAAATCAGACCCCCAAATGTAAAGTCCCAGAGTGGGACAGAAATAAAGTTTAAAAAAAAAAGTAAAAAAAAAGTTTAATAAAAAAAATAACGTATCAAGTTAAAAAAATGATTTTATATAAAAAAAGAAGAAAAAAAAGGAAAACACACACATATTAGATATTGCCGCATCCGTAACAACCGGCTCTATAAATATCTTGTGATCCACCCCATCCAATAAACACCATAAAAAAAACTGTTTTAAAAAAGCTATTTTTGACACCTTACACCAAGCGATCAAAAAGACGTATGCCACCCAAAATGGTACCAATCAAACCGCCGCCTGATCACGCAAAAAATCACGCAAAAAATGAGACCCTACCTAAGACAATTGCCTATAGCTCTCAGAACATGAAGACACTAAAACATCATTTTTTTGGTTTCAAAAATGCAATTATTGTGTTAAAGTGAAATAAACAAAAAAAGTATACATATTAGGTATTGTCGTGTCCGTAACGACCTGCTCTATAAAAATATCACATGAACTAACCCCTCAGGTGATCGCTGTATAAATAAATAAATAAAAACTGTGCCAAAACAACCAATTGTTTTGGTCACCTTGCTTTGTAAAGTGTAATAATGAATGATCAAAAAATCATATGTACCCAAAAATGGTACCAATAAAAACGTCAACTCTTCCTTAAAAAAATGAGTCGCTGCACAAGACTATGGGCAGAAAAGTAAAAAAAATATGGTGTTCAGAAAATGGAGACACAAAAACATATATATTTTTTTTAATGCTTTATTATTTAAAACTGAAACAAACAAACAAAGAAAGTAGACATATTTAATATCACCGCATCCGTAACAACCTGATCTATAAAAATAGTACATGATCTAACCTGTCAGATTAACGTTGTAAAAAATAAAAACAGCCATTTTTTGGTTACCTTGCCTCCAAAAAATTTTATATAGAGCGATTAAAAATCATATGTACCTCAAAATAGTACCAATAAAACTGTCACCGTATCCCCTAGTTTCCAAAATGGGGTCACTTTTTGGGAGTTTCTACTATAAGGGTGCATCAGGGGGGTTTCAAATGGGACATGGCAGCTAAAAACCAGTTCAGCAATATCTGCCTTCCAAAAATCATATGGCATTCTTCTGTGCCCTGTCGTGTTCCCTTACATCAGTTTACGACCACATGTGGGGTGTTTCTGTAAACCGCAGAATCATGGTAATTAATATTGAGTTTTGTTTGGCTGTTAACCCTCGATGTGTTAAAGAAAGAAATGGATTAAAATGGAAAATCAGTGAAAAAACTGAAATGTAGAAATTGTATTTCCATTTTCCTTTTGGAACACCTAAAGGGTTAACAAAGTTTGTAAAATCAGTTTTGAGTAACTTGAGGGGTGTAGTTTCTACAATGGGGTCATTTATGGGGGGGGGTTCTATTATGTATGCCCCACAAAGTGACTTCAGACCTGAACTGGTCCTTAAAAAGTGGGTTTTGGAAATTTTCATAATTTTTTTTAGAATTGCTTTTAAAATTCAAAGCCTTCTAACGTCACCGAAAAATAAAATTACATTTATAAAATGATGCAAACATAAATATGACATATGGGGAATGTTAAGTAATAAATATTTTATGAGGTATCACTTTCTGTTTTAAAATCAGAGAAATCAAAATTTTTAAAATTGCAAATTTTTCAAAATTTTTGCTAAATTTGGTATTTTTTCATAAATAAAGGTGAACTATATTGACTCAAATTTATGACTATCATGAAGTACAATGTGTCACGAGAAAACAATCTCAGAATGGCTTGGATAAGTAAAAGTGTTCCAAAGTTATTACCTCATAAAGTGACACATGTCCGATTTGTCAAAAAATGGCCAGGGCAGGAAGGTGAAAACTGGCCTGCAGTGCAGGCATATGTCACATGTGAACATGGGACCAACACAGATGCCTTCAGCTGCCAAACGCACATGTAACAGGTCAGCCAGTGTCATAGGTACAAATCTGCTGACAGATGATCATCAAGCTTGCCAATTTTACATGTTTATAATATATTATGAAATATAATTGTAGCTCTGCGTGGACTCTAACCCTATTCGGTCTGTTCTTGAGGACCGCATGTCACCTGGATTGCTGCCATGCTCTTGGATGTATAAATACAGAAGGACATAGTACGGCCAGAGCAGCAATCACAGGGGCGCAGGATGGCTCTGCATATTGCTTCCACACTTCTCCTGGCTACAGGCATCACTCTCCTAATTTATCTCATTAAATGGTGGCGTAAGGTCAAACAGAATAACCTTCCCCCAGGACCTACACCTCTACCAGGCTTGGGGAATATGCTTCAGTTGGGCACCTCGGAAGTACCTCAGTCTTTAGTGAAGGTATGTACACTTACCTGCAGTCTTAGGACACTGGTTCAATAGTAAATCCTGCTATAAATCAGTTGATGAAATAGCCCATAAAGTAGGTTTACCCAGTAATACACAAGAGAAGCCTTAAGGAACTCATATTCCCTATTCCCCTCATTTGTACCAGTCCATAATTGTATACAGAATATTTTATGAGTCTGTGCCCGGTCCTCCATAAACAGCAGAAAATATTCAGCATTTTCTCAATGGGATACGGAAGGGAATTTGATGCCCCCCGCTGCTGTCCTGTTATAGAATTACTCCTGCCTAGCAATGCAGCTATACTGATAATAGATGTATGTTAGAGAACTGAGGTATATGAGAATATGTGTACAGTAACTGAGAATATGTATATATATATATATATATATAATGCTGTAATGTACTGCCTACTACAGTATGCCTGGCATCCAACTGAAATGGATGGGATGAGATCTCATCCTGCTACTGGAAGTGTTCTTGGTATTATCTTAATTTTGCTCATACAGTCACAGAACCAGCACCATAAAAGCATATTACAATCCTCAAAGACGAATTTCCTCGTGCTTTGTGGTAGTGAATAGATTTAACCTAAAATAGTGCAAAAAAACAAAACAAAAACGTAGTTACCTGATGCATTTGCTCACAACGGGCCGGCCTCCGCCATCTTGCTTGAAGATCTCGCACAAAATCCCGTGCTTGGTGACGTACGACCCGGCCGGCCTGATGACGTCATCTTGAGCTGTGCCAGATTTTGCTCCAGCTCTGTAAGCAAGATTGTGGTGGCCGGCCTGTCCCGAGCAAATGGATGAGGTAAGTATATATTTTGGGGTTTTTCAATTTTACACCGTGTTATGTATATCAGGTGCTGCGATCATTTATGAACGCGGCATCTGAGGGGGATCATGTATGAACGCGGCATCTGAGGGGGTACTACTTTCAAACAAATGTGCTTCGTGACGAAATAGCTACCGTATCCGGCATGGGTGGACATCTCTGGATCCCCATTCACTATAATGGGATCTGATAGGGATCTGGTGGGTTTTCAGACAGCATTCTGCCATAAAAATACTGTATGTAGTAGTATTTTTATAGCAGAATGCCAGCATTTCTGCCAGATCCCTATCCGATTCCATTGTGGTAAACGGGGATCTGGCGGAGTCTGGCATTGTCCGGCTAATGCCTAACTCCTCTGTTAGAGGTCTGTGCAGGAACGGTATAGTTACATGCAGAAGGATTGAGTTGCATGAAAGTGGCTTGAATGTTACATGTTTTCTCTATCTCTCTAGCTGAGTGAGAAGTATGGACCCGTCTATACCATCTACGCAGTCAGCTTTCCGGCGATAGTACTGATTGGGTACGATGCTGTGAAGGAAGCATTGGTGGACCGCAGCGACGCGTTTAGTGATAGGGGAGACCCAGGAACTGCAGATCTTTTTTTTAAGGATTTTGGTAAGCCATTTAAGCAAAGAATTAAAATGGCAATACATTAACATTGGTATGATGATATGCACCTCCTTATGTACTGTACAATATCTTGATTTAAAAAAAAAGTTTACTGCTTGTAATCTATAAAGGTGTTGTGTGAAAAAAGGGTTTGCTTTTTTCTCCCTACACACAATATTACTCCGGTCTATGGATCGTGTCTGGTAGTATTATTATTATTATTTATTAGTAAAGCGCCGTTCATTCCATGGCGCTGTACAAATGATAAAGGGTATACATACATAATAAAAACAACAACAAGAAGCATGAACAAGACGAGTTACAAGCTGGTACAGAAGGAGAGAGGGCCCTGGCCTTGAGGGCTTACAAGATTTTTGCAGCTTAGGGTGGGTTCACATCACATTTTTCCCATCCGTTTAACGTATACAAAAAACTTTAAACGGATGCCTCAGACTAATGCCATACAGTGGCATCCGTTCACCATAGAGTTCCATTGTAAAAAAAAAAGTATACTTTTTTTACCATTGAAAAAAAATACTTATACTTTTTTTACCTTACTCAGCAGGATACAGGAATGTGGTGTGCTGCATTCTTGTATCCTTTTTTTTATAGCATATATGTCAAACAGAGGCATCAAACGTGATGTGAACCCACCCTTACCCCCATTTATTTATATTATTTTTATTTTTTTGCCATTGATGTGCATGTTCTTCACAGCTGTGTGGACTATATGGAGCAGGATCACAGGAGGCACATAGTTGAAACTCCCTTGCAGTGGCCAGGATTGGAGATAGCTCCAATCCCAGCAGTTTAACCTTTTATATAGAGACAGTGAGCTCCGAGTGGTTAGAGAGGAAGGGAATGCACCTTTGTCCTCCGATTAAATTGCCCAACCCCCGTTCCTGCCTGATACAATTGTGGTGTTCTGAGAAGTTGTCATGGCAGCCATGGACCCCAGTCATATTAGTTCTCCAATCACGTCCTGTCCATTGCAGTGTATTGTAGAAGAGATTAAGAGAGAACAGATTCAATTCCCCAAAGGGGCATAAAAATGTTTAAATGCGTTGTGAGATCTTAGCCTTTGATGGCATATTGCTAAAATATTCACCACTGGGACTCATACCTATCTCCAGAAACGCCCCCCCTGAAGTGAAGAAGAGCACACCAGGCGCCCTCTATTCACAGCAACCAGAGTTATGAAAATGGGAAGGTGGCTGTGCATGCGCAGTGAGCTCTTCAGCTCTTCATACACCACTATGGACTTCCAAGAACAGCCAAGCACGCTTGCTCAGCTATTTTCAAAACTTCTATAGCAGTAAAAAGAGACCACCCGAGCATGAACTGTAGGCACCGGTTCATTCCGGAGATACAGTAGGTGCCGGAACCAGAGGGCAGACCTGCACCTCTCTGACTTTGAGGATATATCCTAGTGATGAGCCATCAATGTGTGAGATGAGACAACCTCTTTAAACAAAAAATAATATTTTTTTTTTATTGAAATACTTAAAAAAACACAAGAGGGAACATAATTTATCAAAACAACAAAAATGTCCAAAAATATAGAATAACGCTATTTATACCACACAGTGAACACCTCACCTCCCAAAAATGGAATGCAAAATTATTAAAAAAGAGTTCATGAGCAAGTGCGTGGATAGCGTTTGCAACAACGGCTAATTCCCGTGGGCTGCTGATATAATTGCTATATGGATGTTTGTTTTATCAAGATGAATTGAAATAAAGTGAATATTTGCAATTCTACCAAGTGCCGCATGGTTTTGCTACACAATGAGTCAAAATGTTAGGTTGCAGTTATTGCTACACATTTGCACAAGGGGGCACACTGAATCAGGGCTGCCATCAGGGCAATACTTCGGGCTCCACCATCAGCAGCCTCAATAATGTTCATTTTAGTGCAGTGAATATTAATAAAGCTGCAGGGCCCTTGGGATTGATGTATGTTGTCAGACTCACACTTCATAGACTTTTACTAAAGTAATTCTATTTAAAGTCACAGGAGTAGTATTAAATAAATAGTACATTACTATAATGAGGAAAATATTTGTGCCATTTTTATTTCTGCTATCTACCGATCACCATAAATAATGTGTTTACTATATTATATGGGTTATTATGATAACAGGCTTGACTAATACTGTTTTGTGATATTTAATAGCAAGTATATTTCAAACTCACATTTATTGTATTGGTTTTGCTTCCGAGATTTTTTTTTTTACAAACAATAACTTTGCAAAAATATGTACCATATTTTTCAGACTGTAAGACACTTGACGGGGTATTGGTTATTACCCGCTCGCCCCTCATGATCAGTCACTTACTAACCCTTGACTCACTTACCACAAGCCCTAACCTTCTAAACTGGCCCTGTCGGAACCCCAATAAGACACGGACACCAAGTTGGATTATATCGGCCACAGCAGCCGTTTATTGAAAACATATACATAAATAATTAACCTTTTATTTCCCACAAAACATCCCCATAAGATATAACCAACTTAATTCACCTGAGTAACACGGGGGAGGTCCTGGAAGCCCCAAACCTCGGAATTTTCCCAGTATCCTTTTTGAGCCGACTTGCCCCCAGCCGTTAAGCACCAGCTCGGAGGCACCACTGACGGCTCGCCCAAATTCCGCCACAACCGACCACCAGCCATAGGAGTCCAGCCCCAACCGTGGAGCCCTCCCATCCTCGTCACCTGAATCTCTCCAACTTCAAGGACCTCCCACCGCCACAGCCGCCGTGACAAAATAATTAACATTTTATTTCACTCATTCGTTACACGATCACCCCACTCCGTCCCCTCCCCATCCCCCGCCATCCGACCCAAGCTCTGGAACATGAACAACAAGGGGTGGGTGGGTGGGAGCTCAGTTCTTTCCACAAAATGGCCTCCTTCATCCCGGGCCCTCACCTATTTAACCCCTCGTTCCACCGCCCCCATAACTTAAACTGACCAATCCCTCCCCAGGGGCTCCCTCAAACCAGCCCCCCGTCATGGTCGCCTCCCCCAAAGGCTGCGCCCCCAGTCCGGCTCTGTCTTGACGGGGTATTGGTTATTACCCGCTCGCCCCTCATGATCAGTCACTTACTAACCCTTGACTCACTTACCACAAGCCCTAACCTTCTAAACTGGCCCTGTCGGAACCCCAATAAGACACGGACACCAAGTTGGATTATATCGGCCACAGCAGCCGTTTATTGAAAACATATACATAAATAATTAACCTTTTATTTCCCACAAAACATCCCCATAAGATATAACCAACTTAATTCACCTGAGTAACACGGGGGAGGTCCTGGAAGCCCCAAACCTCGGAATTTTCCCAGTATCCTTTTTGAGCCGACTTGCCCCCAGCCGTTAAGCACCAGCTCGGAGGCACCACTGACGGCTCGCCCAAATTCCGCCACAACCGACCACCAGCCATAGGAGTCCAGCCCCAACCGTGGAGCCCTCCCATCCTCGTCACCTGAATCTCTCCAACTTCAAGGACCTCCCACCGCCATGAACGCACATGCTTGACACCTTAAGCCTGTGCGTCCCTCCACATCCGCAAAGCTGTCTCAATGCCTTCCTGTATTGCCAGACACCACATGTCAATCCCCACTGCGTTCAAGTGAACGCCGTCAGACCGCCAAAAAGCTCCAACCCCTTTCTCCAGTTCGGTATGCCGTACTACCACTGCCCCATTCCTTGCCATAAACCGCCCTATGGCCCGGTTAGCCTTTATCCTAGCCTTATTTATCCCCTCCACCGACCGCGCTCCCCTCCACACTTTGCGGGGAACAATGTCCGACCAAACAGAAATTAAGACCCGGGAACAGCGCCCACAACCGGAGTAGGTCGAACTTAACATCCTTACCTAATTCCCGCAATGGCCGCGCCCCCAAATCGTTGCCCCCCACGTGCAGCACCAACACATCCGGCGCCCTATCCAACCTAACAAACTTGTGGACCTCAGGTAACACGCCCCCCCACACCATTCCCCTACGCCCCAACCATCTTACCACCGCTACCGACCGGTCAATCCCCAACTGTTGTCCATCCGGCCGAACCGCTGCCCGGATGGCTCCCCAGAAAACATACGAGTGACCCATTATCCAGATTAGCGCTGGGTCCGAATCCTGTAATGAAATAATAAGATCAAAAGCATACCGTACGGGATGAGACAAATACAATGCAATATCACAAACGATCTAGGCGATATATATGATCTAAAACGAATCGATTCCCACCTTCCTATCGCATGATCACATCCTGCCCCAATCCACGCTCTGGCCGCCTCCGTCGCAGCCCCAATTCTGAAAGAATGGCTAGAGTAACCCCCAAGCGCTAAGCCCAACAGCCCTAGACACCGCTTAAAGACCGCCGTGAACTGGAAACGGGAAAGGAAAGACCCGTCCGCATGCACTAAGAGAGGGGAATTCGTCCCCACCACCGCAACCCCGTACTCCCTCAAGCAACATACCGGACACATTGCGCAACCCGGGACCGCAAACAAAACAACCTTCCGACCTCTCCCTTCCACATCAGTTTTTGACCGCCTAATACGAAACTCCACCCTGTCCTGAAAAAGGTCTACGTCGTCCCTAAACAAACCACCCTGTCTCTTAACCGACGGAGAAACCAACTCGCCCAAACGCAAGGCCCCAAAAAATGCCAGCGAAAAAGCCAACCGAAACAAACGTAACTCCCACGGCGAGGCACAAACGTCGACTAGCTGATCCCCCAGCCTCAACAGCAAAGCAAAAGACACCGGCCTACGGTCATCCTGGCCTGACTGAGAACGCCGCCAACCCTTCAAAGCCCTCACCACCAGAAAAGACTTGGTGACGTCCGGCAGATACCTAAGACGAAAACCGAACGCCAATCCTGAAACACAACTATTAATCCTAGAGACAGACCACCCCTCCTCCCTACAATGCCCAATGAACAATAGCAAGGGAATCTCAAAGTCATCCGACACAACAGCCAACCTGGTCTTCCAATCCTCCCAGCATTGCCATGCCCTATCATATGTCTCCCACGTACCGGGTGCAAGTGAAGCCCGTATGAGACCAGCTACGGTGTCTCCAGAAGTTCCCACAGGCCACTCGGGCAGTCCAGCCCGCGCTCCTCTGCCCCCGGGGCCAGCTGGCGGAAACGCTCCCACTGTGAACGAGAGAGAGCGTCAGCAATACAGTTATCAACCCCTGGTACATGCACTGCTACCACCCACGCATTGAGTGACAAGCACTCCAGCACCAGCCTCTGCAACAGACGCACCACCAACGGCGAAGAAGCTGACAACCCGTTAATCGCTTGCACCACCCCCAAGTTGTCACAATGGAAACGAACCTTCTTGTTCCTAAACTCCTCCCCCCATAACATCACCGCCACCACAATGGGGAACAATTCCAGCAACGCTAAATTCTTGACCCAGCCCCTCTCCACCCAGGTATCAGGCCAACCCCCCGCACACCACTGCCCCCCACAATAGACCCCGAAACCGCCTCCCCCCGCCGCGTCAGAGAAAAGGTCAAAATCAAAGGAGTCTACTGCCTCACCCATAAACAGACCTCTGCCATTATAACACTCCAGAAACGATGCCCACACTTGCAAATCTGCCCTAAGCTCCTTCCCCAATCTAATAAAATGGTGCGGCGCCGCCACCCCCGCCGTTGCCGCCGCCAAACGCCTACTAAATACCCTACCCATGGGGATAATCCTACAGGCGAAATTCAGCTTCCCCAGGAGTGACTGTAGGCTCCGCAATTGGATTTTCTGCAGTCGCCTTGCCCTGTCGACCTCCATTTTCAAGTCCTCAACCTTGTCTAAGGGCAGCCTACATTCCATCCTTACTGAGTCAATCACTATGCCTAGGAAACTCAATTCCGTGGTCGGCCCCACCGTTTTTCCTGCCGCCAAGGGAACCCCAAAGGAATCAAACAACGCCTCCATCGTGTGCAACAGTAAAGAGCACACCCTGGATCCCGGGGGGCCAATACATAAGAAATCATCCAGATAGTGAATAAGTGATTCACATCCGGAGGAATCCACCACCGCCCATTCTAGAAAAGAACTGAACTTTTCAAAATACGCGCAGGACAACGAACACCCCATTGGCAAACAACGATCAACAAAAAACTTACCCTCCCAAAAACATCCCAACAAATGCAGGCTCTCTGGGTGCACCGGCAACAACCTAAAATGCTGACTCAATATCTGTTTTCGCCATCAACGCACCCCTCCCAAACTTCCTAACCCACTTCACTGCCGCATCAAACGAGGTATAGACTACCGAGCACAGCGTCGGGTCAATACCAGTCGTTGACCGACGATCCCTTAGGAAAGGATAGATGTTGAATCAGGCGAAACGTATTCGCCTCCTTCTTTGGGACCACCCCCAGAGGCGACACACGCAAGTTCTGCAAAGGTGGTTCCAAAAAAGGGCCAGCCATCCTTCCCAGTCTAACTTCCTTCTCTAACTTTTTAGTCACCACATCAGGGTGCTCCCTCGCCGACTGCAAATTCTTCTTAAGCAACACAGGCCCCGATGGAATAAACGGAATTTTAAATCCCCCCCGAAAAACCTTCCCGCAACAATTGCGCAGCCCCCCTATCCGGATATCTAGCGAGAAACCGGTCCATCTCTTCCAGACGCACCTGGTGTCTCCCCCTTTTCCAGAACTCTCGCCCCCCTTCTGTTTGCCCCTCTAAAGCAGCGCGTGGCTCCGTGAGACCCGCCACAGGTGGAACATTCGTGCTTGAATTTGCACTTGGCTCCAAATTTACACCCCCCTTCATTGAATAAAAAACACAACCCCTTCGCAGATGCTGCCGCGAATCCGGATTGTCCCCCCGCCCCTGATTCGCTCCGAAAGGGCTGGACCTGACCGAACCGGCGCCGTCACTTTGAGCCACAAAGCGATATCCTTGTGGTCCCATTTGATGCTAGGGCGTACCGCCTTCCGCTGCCTAAACTGCTTCGTCGTAACGCAGCCAGGCCATACCCCCATACACACGGTAAGCTTCCCCAATAGCATCCAGGTAACAAAAAAGCGCGGAGCAGCACTCCGGCGCCTTCTCCCCTATCACACTGGCCAATATCGCGAACGCCTGCAACCAGTTAGGGAACGTCCGCGGTATCAGTCGGTGCCTACGCTTCTCCTCGTCCTCCCTCTTACCCTCATCCTTTCGCGCCCTATCCAAATTGAACCTGTCCAAAGGGAGTAAGGAAAATATATCCACATACTCCCCTTTCCAAATGCGCTCCCTAACCTCCTGCTTCAAATGTGCCCCCAACGGGCCCTCGAAACAAACATAGACTTCACCCTTCGCCCTATCGTCTAACCGCATTCCAGTCCTCCTGATCAGACCCGCCCTACCTGCGTCTGTAACTGACGCCGAAGTACCACATGAAACCACCGTGGGTGTACCCAAAGCTGGCGGACCCCCCAGGGCCACCCCACACCCCACGCCGGCAATGGCCCTGACGCTACCGACCCGCTGACGCCACCACCCAGGCCCCCCAACGGTAACCAGGATTCCCTGCCGCCCCCAAATTTGCTAACAACCCCACCAAACCCCCCAAGAACTGGCCCAGCCCCTTACTCAAGTCCGACTGAGACCCCCAGCCCCCCCAGACACTAACTGACATAAAGGTCCCCAAGGTGCCTCACCTGGCTGCCTGGGTGCTGTGACACCATCAGCCGAGGGTCCTGAATCCCGACGCTCGGTCCTCTGAGACGGTCCTGGCACAGCGAGCTCCCACGGATGTCCCCTGGCCGGGCTGGGGCCAGGGAAGTAATCTTCCGGATCCTCTCTGGAAACGACTTGCGAGGCGACGACTTCCTCCCCGACTTGCCTGGCCGACGAGGGCCTGCTGCCAAGGTCCGCAGCAGCCCCGTGCCCTCTGGAACACTGCTCAGGCTGAGGGGCCTCATCCACATCAGGATCCTGGAGAGAGCCCGCCGTTCCCGGTCCCGACCACAAGGTGGCGCTGCTGCGCTGCTGATGAGGCCTACTGAGGCCTGCCCGAGGGCTCCGCCTACTGGCTGGATTCCTTCCACGTCTGGACGCCCGGGAAGGAGCTGCACCCGGCGCCTGCAGGCGTGAAGGGTCCTGAAAAGCAGGGCTCCGTCTGCGGCGCTGAGCCCGAGGGGAGGCCATATCTGGGCTGAGGCGCGCCGGCGGCCGGGCCCGCCGCGGCCGGGATGCCCGTGGCTGAGGCGAAACGGGAGCCTCAGCCGCCCCTCTGAGCAGCTGCTGGACCTGCTCCTGGAGCCAGCCGGGGCCCCGAGCAGCTGCTGCCGACCTGAGATCCGCCAGGAGTGACTCTACGTCCATGATAAAGGTAAGTGAGGAGTGCACGTGTATGCAGCTCAGTTCTTTCCACAAAATGGCCTCCTTCATCCCGGGCCCTCACCTATTTAACCCCTCGTTCCACCGCCCCCATAACTTAAACTGACCAATCCCTCCCCAGGGGCTCCCTCAAACCAGCCCCCCGTCATGGTCGCCTCCCCCAAAGGCTGCGCCCCCAGTCCGGCTCTGTCTATTTTTCCCTAAAAGTGAAGGAATTGTGTCAGTGCGTTTTATAATCTGAATCCTAATGACCGCCTCCGTCAGCATGCAGGAAGGGCGGCATGCACTATGTCCTCACAGCGTACAGCATCAGGACAAAGTGCATGTTGGCGTGCACTATGACATGGCGCTGTATGACATCAGGTCACAATGCAGTTTGCGGCAGAAGAAGACTAGGGAGGGTGAGTGGATGTGCAGTGGCATAGTGCCATCGAGAGCAGTAGAGGTAAGTATATATATATATATATATATATATATACATATATATATATATTTTTTTTATTAGTGTTGAGCGTGAATATTCGAATAGCGAATATTTATTGCGAATATCGCAACTTCGCTAATTCGCGAATATTTCGAATATAGTGCTATATATTCGCTATATCGAATATTCAGCATTTTTTAACATCTGAAAACATGATTCCTCCCTGCTTCTTTCTTGTGGGTCAATGAGTCATTGGTCCACAAGCAACTTAAACAGGAAGGAATCATGTTTTCATATGGAACCAAAAAATACGGATATTCTTAAAAACAAATATATAGCAATATAGCAAATATATTAGTTATTTAGAATATTCTTTATTTTTAATTTTTTTATGTGTACTGTTATTCCACTTCAGCATACTCCTCTGCGACAAGCGTCCCCGTCACCATGGGAACGCCTGTGGGTTAGAAAATAACATTGGATCTGAGTTTTGGATCATGGTTACGGGGGACGCTTGTTGGGGAGGAGTATGCCAAAATGGAATAACAGTACACATAAAAAAAAAAAAAAGAATATTCTAAATAACGAATATATTATTCGTATATATTGCTATAACTTTGTTTTTTAGAATATTTGTCATATTCTAAAACAAGAATATATAGTAATATAGTGAATATTCGTAAAATACACATATAGACTGCAATTTAGGCAATATAGTGCTATAAACGTTTTTTCATAGTCGTAATTTTTTTTCTCTTGTGAACTTCAGATTTAAAGAAAAATTACAACTTTTTGAAAAAAAGGTTATATCATTATATTAGCATAATATTCATCATATTCTTAAACAAGAATATATAGCAACATAGCGAATATTCACTAAATACAAATATAGAGCAATTTAGCTAATATAGTGCTATAATTTTTTTTATAGTCTTATTTTTTTTTCCTCTTCTGAACGTCAGATTTGGAAAAAATGTACACTATTAAAAAAAATATTAGTACATCCAGTTCGGCCTGTCATCCTGCAAGTTGATCCAGAGGAAGGCAAAAAAAAACTGTGAGGTAGAAGCCAGTTTTCCTCACTTTAGGGGAATAAAAAATTCCTTCCCGACTCCAATCAGGTAATCCGACTAACTCCCTGGATCAACGATCTCTCTCTAGTAGCTATAGCCTGTAATATTATTACGCTCCAGAAATACATCCAGGCCCCTCTTGAATTCCTTTATTGTACTCCCCATCACCACCTCCTTAGGTAGAGAGTTCCATAGTCTCACTGCTCTTACCGTAAAGAATCCTCTTCTATGTTTGTGTACAAACCTTCTTTCCTCCAGACGCAGAGGATGTCCCCTCGTCACAGTTACAGTCCTGGGGATAAATAGATGATGGGAGAGATCTCTGTACTGACCTCCCCTCAGTCGTCTTTTTTCTAAAGTGAATAACCCCAATTTTGATAATCTTTCAGGGTAATGTAGTTGCCCCATTCCAGCCATTACTTTAGTTGCCCTCCTCTGGACCCTCTCCAGTTCTGCTATGTCTGCCTTGTTCACTGGAGCCCAGAACTGTACACAGTACTCCATGTGTGGTCTGACTAATGATTTGTAAAGTGGTAGGACTATGTTCTCATCACGGGCATCTATGCCCCTTTTGATGCAACCCATTATCTTATTGGTCTTGGGAGCAGCTGCCTGACACTGGTTTTTGCAGCTTAGTTTGCTGTTTATTAAAATTCCTAGATCCTTTTCCATGTCAGTGTTACCGAGTGTTTTACCATTTAATAAGTACGGGTGACTTGCATTATTCCTTCCCATGTGCATAACTTTACATTTGTCAGTGTTAAACCTCACCTGCCACTTATCTTCCCAAGCCTCCAATCTATCCAGATCCCTCTGTAGTAGTATACTGTCCTCTTCAGTGTTAATTACTTTACACAGTTTAGTGTCATCTGCGAAAATTGATATTTTACTGTGCAAGCCTTCTACAAGATCATTAATAAATATATTGAAGATATTAGGGCCCAGTACTGACCCCTCAGGTACTCCACTAGTGACAGTGACCCAATCTGAGTATGTACCATTAATAACCACCCTCTGTTTTCTATCATTGAGCCAGTTACTTACCCACTTACAGACGTTTTCACCCAGTCCGAGCAATCTCATTTTATATACTAACCTTTTATGTGGTACAGTGTCAAATGCTTTGGAGAAGTCCAGATACACGACATCCATTGATTCGCCGCTGTCAAGGCTAGAACTTACCTCCTCATAGAAACTGATTAAATTAGTTTGACATGACCAATCCCTCACGAAGCCATGCTGATATGACGTTATTTGCTTATTTCCGTTAAGATGCTCTAACATAGCATCTCTCAGAAAACCTTCAAACAGTTTACCCACAACAGATGTTAAACTTACCGGCCTATAGTTTCCAGGCTCTGTTTTTGGACCCTTTTTGAATATTGGTACCACATTTGCCATGCGCCAGTCCTGTGGGACATTCCCTGTCAGTATAGAATCTGCAAATATCAGAAATAAGGGTCTGGCTATGACATTACTTAATTCCCTT